>NW_010311660.1:170873-175734 GCF_000700745.2 Antrostomus carolinensis
GAGGAGTCTTGTGATTAAGCATGACTTTGAATGTAGGTCACTTTGGAGAGCCAGGTGATTTCTGAACACAACACTTAGCAAAAGTCCCTCTGCTCTTGGTGGATTTAGAATAGTATAACTCAGAGGAGATAAAGGCTCCAATTTTGACATTTTCTTTCTTATTTTTTCTCCAGTGACAAGTATTGTTCCACTCCTTTCTATCTTTCCCCCTTTTCCTTGTTCTTCCGTTGTGAAAGTGATTATTCGCTGTTGTGAAGTGATTACTGATAACAAGTGATGCTCTTTGAGTAATATGTTAGGAATACCTTTTCACACACGTGAATTATAAGATGGGAGGGTTATAGTATGTTGTCATTGTACCCTAACAATTTCACTTACGAAGTGCCAGTGAATGCTCCGTATTATTTCTAATTTTTCTCTAAAGACTGGCACAATATAGAAACATATAGTTCAATTCAGAAATGCAATAATGTCTTTAAAGAACTGAAAAATGCTGATTGAAAAGCTAAAAATTACATTGAAGATCAGCAGTTTTGCACTATGATACCAACCCATGATGTCTTTGAAAACATGAACTGAATAAGGACAATTTGTCTGGGCAGGTAGAGAGCTGCACAGAGCAGGTAGCCTCTTGGAATCTGCAGGTCTGACTCCACAGACTTCATTAGAGTTGGTTCGTAAATGCCAAGGAAAAATTTGGCTTTTACTGTATAAAGGACTGTATCCATGACTTAATGTTGTCTGTAAAGTGTTTTGTAAGCTTCTCTTTTTTACATGCTGTGTTGCTAAATCATTTATACATACCTTCCTGACATATGAACACATCTTATAATTCATTTTATGAAAGCATTTTCCATTAATTCTTTCCTTATTCTGAGTAGTGAACTCTTGACTATAACCCCATGAATGTCACCATTTTATCACCAACGTTACTTTACTCCAGGACAGTCAATGCCATTTTCTGTACAGGGCAGCAACCACAAATTAGCCAGTCTTCATTGTGGAAGTGCTAGTATTTTGGTAAACAGAAACACAAACTGGTTCATTATCAGATTAGGAGGTAATTGAATGAAGGAGAGTTATTTACATGTGCTTTCTTTCTAGATTGGAGAAAATTGAGATAGAAGAAGGAAGAGCAGTTTCTCTCGTTGCAGTTTGAGGATGTTATCACAGCCATAGGAATAAGGAAACACAGCCAAAATGACAGTGGAATGCTTGTTTTAGATGAAGTCTTAGCCTCGTAAAAAACAGTTGCATAAAGTTCCCCATTCTTGTATCACTGAAAACAAATGCTCCAGACCTGGCTTCTCTTAATCCCACCCTCATATGTTTTAAAACCTGTTTCTGCTAGTCTTTTCTGGGTATTCAGTGTACCTCCTTATGCTATTCTGCTCTTGGTGCAGTTAGTGGTATGATTTCCATGGATTTTTCTTTACAAATAATGTTTTAGTAAACACATTTTCAATGAGTTGGAGGTGTGTTTCTAATAGGATGGAGTATTAGTCAGTATGCACATGGTGGAAACTGCACAATAGGAGAAAAGGCTAGTTTGTTTAGTCCTCTTTCAGAGCTGTACATCTCTCTAATGCCACCTTTCCTGTCTGAGTCAGGGTATTGTCTCTTTTGCCTGTAAACTGTAGGGTCAAGTTGAGGTAAAACTGAAGGGATGTGAAAGAGGGCAGTTCAGCTATCTGATGGGAACTTTTGTGTACAGTATCATTTAGAGGTCATGTTTTTCACTCCATCAGATTTTCATAGGTTGCTTCATTAAAAATTGAGATTCAACCACATTACAAAACAGAGTGGCAGGCTGCTTGAAACTTCTATCAATAATGTATCAGCTCATCTATTCTGATTTCTTCCAAATACTCCGTTTGTTATTTTTAGCACAAAAGAGAGTGCATCTAAATACCAAGCTCTGTAAACAGGGAGAAAACTTCACTCATTGCCATGCTCAGCTAAACAGTGTCAAACACGAAGCAACCTTTTGCTTACATAGAGCTTTTCAGCTAAAGAGGGAAGGTTTCCATTCCATGAATGCTTGTTTTTGTACCAGCCAAGAAGAGAAATTTTTCAAAGCCCTCATTAACCAACAAGAGACATAGCTATATTCAAGAATCCCTCCAAAGCACTAGTCACGTCAGTAACATGACTAACACTTTCTTGGTGTTAACTTTTGCACAAAGTGCTGTGTAGTGGTCATGTTCACTGTGCTTGAGAAATTGCCAGGAGGGAGTGTCGTTTAGAAGGCACAGTAATCTCCTGGGATCCTTAAAGTATATGTAGAAATACTTTCCTTTTTTAGCATTTCATTTCAGGCAGCTTAGAGGCAGGCCTGACACTTGATTTCTTCTTCTTGCTGCTTTTGGGATAATTTTCTCTGCAGAGAAAACAAAAGCTATGAGGCCTGCCTTATACAGGTTGTTTTAGTGTATGCCATGAAGTGTGACTGTGCCAGGAGAGATGAAAGTCCAGGAGAATTCAAAAGAGGAAGAATGATCCAGTGCTTAGAGCATGGCTGTCAGTCTGCAAGGTGTAGCGTTGCCTGTACTGCAGCAGGTTATGTGTAACCCTGGACTTTTCACTTGGCTTTGTGTCTCTAACAACAGCCTTTCCTCCCTTCCATGTCCTGCAATCTAATGACCTGAATGGAAACAGGCAGAGGAGAAGGTGCTCTTTTCTTATGGATTTTCTCTGAGATACCTCTGCTGCCATGCACATCAGTGAACCTGTGCATCACAGCAGAGAGATCTCTGCTCAACAGTCTGCATCACTCAAGATTTGTGTCTCTGAGGTTTTCCTCAGTGCTGGCTGGTGCAAGGAGATGTAAATTTCTTTATTTGCAAACTGTATCAGGTCCTTTCAATCTCTATCCAATGTGAATTTCTGCAGCCAGAGAGTTCCTCATCTTAATTTGTAGAAAAATTTGAGCCAGGTTTAGGAAAGAGAAAATACTTGTCCATAGAAAAAACAAAGCAACCTCCACTAAATCCTGGGAGTGAAAGGGGAACCATCTTATATATTATATAGCAAGTAACAATAAGAACACAAAGCTGTTTTTTAGAATTAATAGTCCTTACAACCCACTTCTAAAAGTACTCAGCCTAGGGGAGATATTTACACCTCAGCTTTAGGCACCTGTCTCAGCCGATTGAGTTTGTCAGTTGCTTAATATCTTCTCTGAAGTCAGAGAAGAGAAGTTTCCGGCTGACCCTATGGAGCAGGACTTTAGTGCCATGATTTATTCTATGGAGAAGCCTGTGATTATGAAGGGATAGCTGAGATTATCTGTCTGAATTATAGGCTTAAAATTGGGTGATGTGACTCTACTGCTAGTGTCTCTGCAAGTTTATTAAGTAACTCAATGTGCAAGAATTTAATAGGTATTTGCAAAGTCCTATTTTTGAACCTTCCTATGAAATGACTTTTTTCATGATGTGTTAGCTCAGAAGACTTGATTTGAGAGAGGCTTTCTGTTCACTTGTTCATCTCTTCTTGAAATACTTATTGTTTTTATAGCCATTGTTTTTATTTAGTGTCTAGTGTTATAACCAGAGGAAGGAAGAAAAATTACCAAGTGGGCCATGGAGACTGAACTAACTGTCTCTATCTCTTGAGGTCCATTCCCTAATAATGGCAGAGAGGACAAAGAGGCAGGAAAACTTGTATTGCTGTTGTCTGTGGTGTGCATTATCTATTATTTTGCTTTATGTAAAAGGTCAGCTCTTTCTACAAGAAGAGTGTGAACTACAAACATAGCTGGTAAATCTATATGGTGCCACCTCTTCTTCAGCATTAATTTCTGCATGATTGGTATTAGTTGTAAGGATGTTTTGGGGAAAAAATAACATTTTGTTGTTGGGGAGTTGTTCAGAAATGAACACACAGAGTAAGCTCAGTAGTAACTCTAATAAGTAACTTTGAAGCCGTGGGTAGAACACGTACATATATCTTGTGGTGGGACTATGACTAGATGATTCACCATGTAATATGTTCCTTTGCTAATAGGTCTTGCATGTATTTCATCTCACCGGTCAGAAATGAAGCATCTATTTTTATGTCCAGGGTGAATGCTTGTAGTCCAGAGTTTTCTTGCATTGCAAGAATATGTCCCTCACCTCATTTGGCTTTTTTTTATCCGCATGGCCGTTGTCAGACTTCACACTTCTATATGAGGTGCTTCTGAGGCTGTATGCTGCCAGTCAGGGAACCCCAACATGCACCTAGAATGGTTTTTTGAAGAGATGCCTGACACTTCTGAGCCTGGTTCAGAGATCAGGCAGGTGAACTCTCAAAGGCTAGGTAGGTCAGCCACATGTATCCTTTGATTAATTCTTTGCTGGTTTTCCTTGTCTGTTTGTTTTTCCAGTTGGGTTGCCTGTCCTCATCCTGAGCTGCATAGTTTTCTTCCCTATTTGTTCTGTCTCTCTTGTTTGTTTCTGCTCATTGCTTGACACTTGGAATCAGAAGGCTATTTGCAATGTATAACCCTGCAACTCTAACTTTGGAAGGTTTTGTTGTGTTATTGCAATGTTACACTTCCAACAAGCAACTCAGGAAAATAAACATACCACAAGCACATTTTTATTTTTTAAAGGAAACAGAACTATTTTGCAAATGTTTTTAAAGGTGTTCTTCAAATAATGTTCTTCTGTGGGGAGAAGTGGATGAGCTATTCTATTACACCATTAGGAGCTTAGTTATTTGAGTAGGTATTTTGAAAATGAAATTGTCTGTAGAGTTGCATCTATGCTACTCTCAATCTAAGAGTATCAGAGAAGCAGTGTGTATTGGGAGGGGTAACACCTTTGATCAGACCAGGTAAAGTAGCTGGGAAAAGGGGAGATAATCCCAGGCACAC
>NW_010311661.1:0-542 GCF_000700745.2 Antrostomus carolinensis
TGCTTGCTTGCCAATACCAAGAGCAGTGGGAAAATCTATTCCATGGGGAATCTTGACTATGAATTTGACCAATCTGGAATATGAAAAAAATGAGACTACTTACTGTGAACAAAGACCAGTGACTCAATGGTATGAGCAGGTAAAACTTACTAGGAAACAGTGGAAATCACTAGGAAGGAAATTGGACTGTAAAAAAAAATTATTAAATTATGACTTTATAACAGGTTCTCAACCTAGTGCTTTGGCTTGAGTTCTTCTCCCAGGGGGTTCAGACCCCAATTTAGGATGGTGTTCATATAATGAACAGATTAAGAACAATATAAGCAAAACCATCATGGAATGGAAGTGTAATAAGACAAATCAAAGTACGCAATTAGCAGAACAGTGGGGCTCCATATGGTCCATGTCCATATTCTCAATTTCAGTACATAGCCAGAACCCCTTGGTGTTTTACTTGGGATGGTACCTGGATTAGAGGCATGTATGCATCCCTTCCCTCGATAATAGATCGAGATACTTCATTTATACAAAAGGAAAATATA
>NW_010311662.1:0-10447 GCF_000700745.2 Antrostomus carolinensis
CCTTCCAATCCAAACTATTCTATGATTCTAATGACCTCTGTTAAGTGAATTTACACCATTTTACAGTTGTCTGTGTTCCATTTTAATTTTGAAAGATGCCTTCCTCCTCTTGCTCCCCTATCTTCCATACCGTTATTTCTGTAGTATAAACCCATCTTTTTGTGCTTATTGCAATAAATTTCTTTCAGCATGGTAAATTGATATTGTTATTATAAGTCTTTTTAAATTGTTCATATGTTTCTTATCTCATGTTTTGTGCCTGGATTTTTTTGCATAGGATTTGTCAATTCTGAGAATGTAGTAGAAAAGTCTGTTCAGGTATCTGTAAATGAGGGCAGGTGAAAGCAAATGTCTTTCATTAGAAAATATGGGGGGGTTTAATGTGCTGTATATTTATAGTTTTTAAAAGTCATTTGTAATTTTTAATGTTTTGATTGTCTTGTCCATATAGTGCATAGCACCAGTGTGCACAAGAGAAAGACAAACTATAATAAAATGTTAAGTGTTTAAAGCTGGAATCTACTAAGCACCTCTGTTAGTGGAAGTTTTGACATTGTTTAAACACAAACAGTTAACATTGTACATAAAATATTTCCTATACAGAAAAGTTTTTATCTAGCTAGATTTCATGGTAGGAATAGGTTTGGGTTTGGGGTTTTTTTTGTTTTGTTTTGTTTTGTTTTGTTTTGTTTTGTTTTGTTTTGTTTTTTAAATCTTCATTATTGTATGCAGTTAACTTCCTCAGTAAAAGAGAACTCATTTCTGCTGTGAGATTCCTGCACTTTGTAGCAGTGAGATTGCAGCAGAAAATAGAGCCATTGTCAGCTACCCAAGCCTAGAAACTTTGAATTTTCTGTTTTATTTCATATGGAAAATCAGGACACAAAGCCTTACATTACTATAATGTTAATTTTATACATTTACAGTCTTGGAAGATAAGAAACATGAAAGTTAAAACCAAAAATGAAATCTTGATTCTTTCCCTGCAGCAAACACTTAATTGTGTTTATTACTGCATAATTCTGTTGTAACAATTAGCCCACACATTTTTTCTCCCTTCAACAAAGACCTCAATCCTTCAGATACTTATTAGCTACTGGATGTTTCCTGGGACCACCCACAGTACATAAAGTTAGCTACATGCATAAATCTTTATATGGTTAGATGTGAACTCACTTCAGTTAGGAGAATTTGGAAACCTAAATGACAATAAAAAATTGTCATCAGTTTTATATATCATTACAATACCTGAGTCCAACTGTGTTAATATTAATGCATGGCTCCAGAATTAATTGGATAAACCTTTCCGTGGTGATGAATGTCAGTAATCTAACTTTTGCTTCAGTGGATCACTCTTGGTGGCACATCCCATGGAAGGAGGCAACACCAGAATTGGAGGGAGATGGTACAGTGTGTGTAGTATAGGCATACTGGATGTTTAATTCTGAGGTAGTAGCATTCTTTCCAACGGCATTTTGTGGCAACAAATGAAATCAAAATATCCAGGTGACTGATTTACATGAATGGATATATATGACCATAAATTCATATGAAGATATATTTTTAAGCAGGGGAAACATCTGCAATTTCCATAACTCTAGTGTTTGAACTTGTATATAACTTTATTCTATTTATTTTTTATTTTTACCATATTTTGCTATTGTATTTCGTTTCAATAATTAGAAGTCACTTCAAAATCCCTGTAAAGTAACAAGAATTTACAGTACCTCAGCCCTGTTATTAGTTCCTAACAAAGAATGTAAGGTATTTAGCATTTGCCCTGAGAAGCATGCTGGAGTTAACACATCCTGATTTATTCATTTCAGCCATTAGCAGCAAAACAAAATAATGTGGAAACGCTTTTGGTATCCTGCAGTTCCTCAATTTGTCTAGTTCCTGTCTTTTGATTTATTTTTCTTAGATTTCATTGTCATTGGGCTCAGCAGCACCCTCCCAAATTCTGCAGTGACACTGGAGATAGGGAGGGCAGGCACAGCTTCCTTTTGGAGGCAGGGGGTCAGGCAGAGTGTTAGAAGGGCAGCTTGGGGTCAGAATAATACAGTAGGAGTACAGAGAGTACAGTTAGGTTAGCATATTGTTCTGGGCCTGAGAGCCTTTTTCAAACCCTGATCCATCTTCATCCACATAATTAGGCGATCCACGCTTTCAAAGAAAGTGTTGCTATGAAACACATTGGCAAATGAAGGCAAATTTGAGGCCTGCTCGTTTAAGTGTTGGGCTCATTGTTCTTGGTGGTGTAATTGGTGATCAAGAAGGCAATAAAACGGCATGGCCATTAAACGGCCTGAGCTAAAACTGAAAGGGGAGCATTTATACGATGCAAACTGCTGCAACGAGGCTGTAACTTTCACCCTTACGTGAACCAGAGTTTATGGAAAGGCCTGATGGCATGGCTCTTGTTTCACCTCCAGGAGGTGGGGAGAAAAGAAGGGAGGAAAAAAAAAAAAACCAAAACCTAAATAGGATTAATGAGCCTTCACACATTGTCCTGTTTCTTTTGTTGTGAAAAAGCTGCACGAAAATTAAGTCGGATAAGAGAGGGTGGAAAAGAAACAGCATTAATATCAGGTTGTAAATTCTACAAAACATTAACTTCATTACATGGCAATTACTGTCAGTAATTGGCAGAACGAAAGATTCCACTTTCTCATCAGTTACTAGTTGTATAGGACTCAGCATTTTTTTTTTTTTTACTTGGCAAAGGTCACACCACTGATACAAAGAATACCTTAATGTGAACTAAAAGTATAACAAGTTCTTTTGCAAATAAGCAAGGGTGTAACTATTAATTGCTGCTAAACATCTTGCTCTCTTACTTTGTGCCAAAACATGGCTCACAACTTAGAAAGATAACATTAATGATGTAAAAAGGAAGGCTTTTACTATTTCATGACTACTTGGTCCTACTTTTTGAACAGAAAAAAACCATGATTTAGAAAGGATAAGATTACAGAGAAACGATATTTGTTTTTGAAAATAGTAATCTCAAGAATTTTTTAAAATAGTTGTCAAAGGTGTGCATGACACATCACATGCTACATGAAGAAGCACTCTAATTTTTTACAATTTCTGTTATTACTTCACTTCTGGATCAACTTTGCTTTTCATTTATCACTTACCTAGTAACTATATCTTGCTTCAGATTTATATATGTAACTTCAGTTGAAGCTCATGTCCTTAAGACACATGTTCAACGTCTAGTGGATTTTGTGAGGCAGCTGTAGGGGAAGGCATTTGATCTAAATCTTGAAGTTTTCTAAAAGAAGTATTTATTTCACGAATTACATAATGAAGATAGAATATAATGAGGGAAGAGATCTTTTTTTTACATGGACATAAAAAAATAAAGCTGCATTTGTTTGGTTTTGATCACTAATGGAGCCAAACAAAAGTAAATATTTCAGAATTTCTGTCACTGAATTTCAACAGTCTCCTCAGAACAGAGAAATACAGAGTGAGGAACTATGCCTAATTTTATTTATAAGATATTGAATTGTATAATTTGCTGATGTTTTATTAACCAAAAACATCGAAACACTATTGAGTCAGAATATTTTCATTTCAGTTTGCTGGATACAAAGCGTTCATGTCCCTTCTGTACTTCACGGTGCTGTAAGGTGTTCTCTGGGTTGTAGTTCAGGGCTGCCAGGTGCCCACTTCTCTCTGCTCATCAGACTGTTTCTCTTTATGCACAGCATGCCATTTCCAACATGGACGACACAGTTCCACCAAGAAGATTTGTCCCTAAGAGAAGAGCTTAAGGAACCTGAGTGGTCCAGATAACATCTGTGAGATGTGAGTATTCTATCACAGGCAGATACAATACTAATATTAAAGCAAAATTAGTTCATTCAGTTCAATACATTGAAATGATAAAAATTTCATATTATACCAGTTCGTAATACATCCTTTCATATCAGCAGAATGAAATTTCCTGATTAAATATTCAATATTTGTGGACAAAATTTTTAAATTAAAAGTAACTTAACAATCACTTTCAAGTAACTACTTACTTTTGTTATTTTTACTTAATTTTGTTCATTATCTTTAATTTGAAAAAAACATTTTTTGATATGCTTAATCATATTCTTGTTGGAATATTTGTGACTTTGTAGTTGATAATTAAAGGGAATACTGCATTCTCTCCTGCTCAAATAGTCAGAAAGGTCAAGTACATATCAGTAATGACAGGAAAAGGACACAAGAGGAATACTTTCACCATGTTTGAACTGGTTCAAGGAAGAGAAGGCATAGGATCTCTCTGAGGTTAAGAATAGTCTGTAGTTTGGAATATGTACAAAAAACACAGATCCATTACTTTTCTGAGATATATGAAACCCAGTGGTGAAGTGGAAAAGGTGGAGGATTGCTGTCTGGGGAAACCGTTAAGCAAAAACCTCAGGAAACTAGTATCATTCATTGTTTTGAACAACTAATGCCAATGAGCTTTAGGTTGTCAGGCGTAAATAAGCCAGAATCTGGCCTGTGATTAATTGCATTTTGAACTACATTTGATTAACTAAAAACAAAGAAAGGATTCATTCAGATATATTGAGACATCATAAGACTTTGTCTACTGATAAGTGCAAGAGTAAGTTAAATTGTAATTGGCTCACAATGTTTATTCTTTGGCTACTGCAGCTACATCATGCTTATGGAATTGTATAAGCCAAATTTTTGCATTGAAAACTTGCAAGAACAATATATCAGCCTGGTTTTGTCAATGGTAGTTTCCACAACATATGAGAAGGAATCAGTCTGACAGCAGGTCATCAGCCTATTTGATTTTACATCTGAAGTCCAGCTCAAGCCCTCGAGTCTTATGCAGCCATGTGAAAGAAGCTCTTGCTGAAGCAGGAAAGACACCTAGTGCGATTCAGTGCAATGCAATACTCTGAACAAGCTGAAATGGCCTGGGATCTGGAGGCAGTAGCGACAGGTCAGTGTTGCACTCCTCATGGACCAATTAGTACTGTCTAAAAAGGACATGAATTAATATTCTTCCATGGTGCTGCCCTGTTCAGCAAAAATATAACAGCTCTGCCCAGTGGAGTGATGACATTGCCAGGCTCTCCAAGTCTGCCCCACCAGACAGCATTACACTGTAGGACCTGCACAATGGATGCAGGAGACAGATCCACCCTCCTTAAAAAAGGGTTACTAAAACAAATAAACAAGTACAGACAAGACTGATAGTGCTTTCATCTGTATCAAAATAGGGACAAATTGATGTATTATAACTGAGAAATAAGCCTTTTCCTGTGCACTTTGGCTTGCGATTTAGATGCAAAATTTATGTTTGAAAGATGCCTCTGGAGCTAGAACAGTGGTTGTAGTTGGAATATATTTTGTGCAGAGGAGAGAAAGTAAGATGAGGACAGAGATAATATGTTTATAAGGCTTCTATTTTTAGAAAATAATATTCTTCACTCCTCCCTTCTTGTCAGTATTATTTCATCGTAGAAGTACACTTAGTATGATCTTCTCATCTTAAAAATGTCCCATAGAGTATTACTGTTTTCAAGAAGACCTAGGGAACAAAATTCAGACTTTACTCAGTTTCTTTTAGAATTATAATAAAGGAAAATGAAAAATTCTGCACAACATTAATGTTCTACTTTGTTACTGTTTGGAAAGTAGAACTGAAGTAAAATCCATTAAAAATTCTCCAAATAACTTCAGTAATAATTGGATACAAGGAGTTTAAAAAAAAGGAGAAAATTCTAGAGTCATCTAAAATTAAATTTTCACAATCTCAGAAGTGAAAAGAAAAACAAGCTTATTAATGTTTTGGACTTATTTGTCATAGATTTTTCTTACCAGCTGAATCAACAGACCCATACAGAAGTGCATGTCTGTGTTTGGGGCAGTTACTGTTCACAAGACATCCGGCTCCAGTGGAACTGTCAAAGGTGCATAGCATACCTTGAGAATTAAGTGATTCTTTCATTCTTTGAGCATGATGTTGTTGATTATCATCAGCAGAGACAACCTTAAACTGCTTCAGTAGACTGTACCCTGTCTATTTACAAGGAAGAAAATCCATCTGTTTTCAGTCCTGTTCAGTCTTTGGCCTCTTTTCTTAGAACACCAGCCAGAACCCAGGTTTTGACAATTCATATGTGCTGAAGAGTAAACTCAAGTTACAACATGAGTATTGGCCTGTGCATTCCATCTCTATACATTTTGAGTGATGGTGATTTTTAGTTCGATTTTTGTGGCCATACAGATGTATATTTTAAAGTAGTACAGCTTTTCAGCTGCAAAGTGCAAAGGTCTCCTGTCTCTTAAGCATGAGAGATATAATTTTTCTCAAGGAATCCATACCTATAGCTGTCTTTGAACCAAAACTTGTTCAGTATGCCATGCATGACACAGCTTTGTCGATAATTTAGCAAAACATATTTGTGGATTAAAGTGTAGATATAGTAAACCCAGCCTCAAAAATTGCAGCAGTACCTCACATTGAGAAAACATCACATAAATACAGACATGTGATGTCATTCATTTAAGTCTAGCCAGTCAATTTAAAGAACACCATAGAGACATGGGACATGTTTCAGGGGACAGCTTAGCTCAAAAGTAGTATCTCGGATACTTTTTTTTTTTTTTTTAAATGTGGATGCTGCTAGTATTTTCTACAAAGGGTAGAATTGAGTGACATTCAAAAGAAATCACTCATTGAAAAGGTTTGGGTCCCTCTTTAGAGTTCTGAGATGTAATAAGATTCATGCCAGTCCTGCAAGTCACATTTTTCTTTCCCTAGCTGGATGTGGGATTTATTCCAGTCAGAGGCCCAGGGAGTGATATAGCAATCCATCTTAGGATAATTATGTGAGCACTGCTACATAAGATCTGATGCCCTCAGGACAGAGCATGCTTCCAACTGCTTTGTAAAATTATCTTAAATACTTCATCAGGGCAGTTCACATACCAGTTCGGTAAGTGCTTCTTTCTAAAGCTTCATGGGGTTGTGGGTGGGGGAATTAGTCCACACCAAGCTCATTTTTGGCACATTGAAATACTTGTGTTTGTATGATGCATCTCTTAGGATATCTGATGAGAAAGGAGTTAAAGTATAGAGTTTTTGAAAGTGTCATAAGTTTGCAGCAGATTAACCATTTCCAACTCTTCACATGGGCACATCTTTTCTTTCTGAGACCTACTGTATCCAGCAAAGACCTTTAATTTCCATCTCTTACTGCTTTTTATCTCTTCATCCCATTTACATTTTTCCTCTGAAGTAATACGAACTGTATGCCATGTTCTTATTTAAGTACCTGAATTGATTCTCTATTTGCACTTGTTTTTTGAGCTCAGGCTGAGTTTGAGTGCTGTTGTACCATGGAGTGTGACTTTTTCAAGGAATTTTGCTGTGCAGACACCCAAACACAGCGAGTATTCATCATACACACCAAAGGCCTGTCGAAGTTATTTGTATGAGCCCAATTTTGAGACTTTTTTCTAAATTACATTCTCTCCAATTGAGTGGGCACCAATGGAAAACTCGTGGTTACTCTGTGAACTACTGAAACTTGCATATGCTTTATCTTTTAGATTAGTGAAATGTGCCAAGTTCTCCCATTGTTTTTATTTGAGTGATATTAATAGCTGCATGATTTCTTCCACTAAATATTCTACATGCTACACTTTCAGTTTTGTAAAAATATTTTTTTATAGGTGTTTTCTGCTAAAACTCATTACAACTGCAGATGAAAATGCAGTATTAAGTATGTTTTAATGAGAATTTATAAAAATCAATCTGAAACACAATATTCTCTGTTCTGTGGTGTAGTGATTCATGGCAGCCAAGCTGATGGCAGGCTTACCAATTCAAGGAGTGATCTAACAGATGGATGGTGGTCAGATTCCTCTATTTACATTTACACAAGTTTCCATCTCCGTGCTTATTATGATCATAGTGCATATTCCTAGTGACTATTTTGCCATTCACAAACCATCTTGACCATTATCTAGACATTTGCAATTATACCAAGAATGCGTGCAGAGCAAATGTTTGTTAATTTGATTATTAAGTGGGGTGTACTTTGGACCAAAAATCTACTCATTATTTCATAGCTACTTTCCTGCTGGGTTTGCATAGGTTTTATGAAAGCATGGGATAAATGATGGCTGGAAGATGGAACTGGAGACAGAGAGCCACTGTAATTAATTCACCTGCTACGGAACGTAGCCTTTCATGAGAGCTTTGAAAAAGACCAGGCTGCAGCCCATCCACCAAGGCAGACCTTCATTTAACAGAACATTCATGAGACTTGGCCAAATGCTACCACAATTACCTGAACAATTATCCTTTTGAGTATCTCCATCTGATAATCTGACAGTCACTGCACAGCTCAGAGTTACACGTTCTTTTCTCCTATTTGTTACAGGGTTCTCACTGAAGTTTGGTAGATCTTGTATCAAGCCTCTTTCATTACAGTCCTTATCATTCAGCTGGTTGCATGCACTCGTCTCCTTCAACTACCTCCTCTCCCAACTGCCAACCATGTTTGCTAAGTTTGCAAACCTTGATTAAAAATAAGCTGTGGCAGTCCAAGCTATACCAAAGAAAATTTTGTTATTCAGTACCTTATATCCAGTCAGAAGCAACACCTTTGCTGGTTCCCTGTTTTACAGTTGTGCAACTGTTTTGCAAGCTCTTCCAACAGAAGAGATCTGGTGGCTGAGGCAGTCTTCTCTGAGGTTTAGGTCTACAAGAAGGCTGGATGTTCTGAGCTATTGTTTTATGCAAACTATAAAATTGTTGAAAGCTGTTAGTTCACCTCACTGACTTTAAAGCAACAAAGCTTTACTGTGTATTTCTTAGTCCTTCCCTGTGAGTTTTCCCTTCCGTCTTGACACGAAGGCTTCTTCCAGTAGCCCTAGCCTCTTCCTTAGTTCACAAGCCAGAGATGTCCACAACCCTGAACTCCCTTCCCTATTCTCTAAGGCCTTTGTACAAAAATGAAACATAATGAAAAAACAATGCTAGCAAAGAGTTCCTCTCTTTGCATTTTAAAACATTGTTTCTTCTGACTTTTATTTAAACAACTTTTTTTAAAAGTAAGAATTTAAAGAAGAGAGAGGATGGTTATGCATTGAATCTTCTGAAGTGGTAATAGTTCTGAATTTTACATTCTTTAATAAAGCTATGCTGCAATTCCTTGACTGCCTACAAAAGTAAGAAAAAGATCAGGATTTAATATATAAAGACACTCAAACACTATAAAGAATGTCACCATTATCCTGAAATAGGATTTTACAGTAAATAAGAAGACAAAAGAAAAACAAAAAAACAAACATTTATTTCCCTCTCTTTTCTTATAAGACAGTTTTGCGAGTATTACTGTCACCTTTATTAAAACCAGACTTTTCATACTAATCTCAAATATGTTCTTCATTCTTTTTTAGAATATAATATTTATGGTATCTTGTCCTGGTTTTGCTAGGATAGAGTTAATTTTCTTCTCAGTAGTTAGAAGAGCCATGTTTTGGTTTCAGTTCAGACTTGCTTTGAGAACATCATTGATAAAAGTACTGATGTTATTAGTTACTGTTGGAGCTCAAGGCCACCATGTTTGGCTGATTCACAGCTGCATCAGGACTGGGAGGTAGAAGCGCAGTGAATAGCAAAACCCAAACCATTTGGATGTGCCAATGAAATATTCCATATCATATCCCATCATGTTTAGTATATTAGCTGGGGTTGACCGGAAAGTGGGGGGGATTCGCACTGGTTTTCGCTTGGGCTCTCGCTCTTCCAGGATTGCAATTTTTGGTTCGGGATTGTTGCTCCTCTGCGATTGTTATCCAAGAACGGGCTGGGCTTATCAGTGGGTGGTAAGCAGTTGCACTGGGTTAACACTCATTTGCATATCTTATTACTGTTATCATTATCACTACTACTTTAATATTAGTTGGGGTTTTTTTTCAAGTTTTCTTTTATTTCTATTATTAAACTGTTTTTATCTCAACCTACGAGCCTCCTAATCCTTGCCCCCAATGCTCTCCCCTAGCCACTGGGGGTTGGGGGGAAGTGGGTGAATGGCTGTGTTGGCTGCTAGCCAAGGGCTAGCCCAGTGAAACTATCACATACCTGTTTACGATTTGCCCTATAAAAATCTCTGGAAATGCCATGCCTATCAATTAAACTGCATATTAATAAAAGGTCTGATTTTGATGAGTAAATAACATTGAAAATGAAGTGTTTATCTTGTCATTAAAAAAGTGGTAGGAGAATTAATTTATTTTACTTGTAAATTTATGAGAATGGTCACTTTATTATTTCTCTGTTTTGAAATGAAGAAACCACTTATAATTTGTTTTGTACTGCCACTGTGTAAACCTTATAATTATGCCATAGAAGGACTGTGTTGGGGTTGCTGGAGCGGGGGGGGGGGGGGGGGCGTTTTTGGCGTGGGGG
>NW_010311662.1:10532-21135 GCF_000700745.2 Antrostomus carolinensis
TGGCCCCCATGAGAATCTTTGCAAAGCTCCCCTGGCACCAAGACAGATTCGCCTCTAGCCCAGGCTGAACCAATTAGTGTTAGGGAAATGCCTCTTTGAATCAATATTTATGAGGGGAAGAACCAGTTTTTTTAAAAAAAGGAGAGAATCATCAAAACAGAACATTGATTTGAACAAAACACCATCAGCCTGAACAAAAAAAGCATCACTGGCATGAAGAAGGAGGAGGAGGAGGGGAGGAGACAAAGAACCTCAGTCGCCCAGATCAACATGTAGAAGAGTAGGGGGAGGTAAAATGAGGGTCTCTTGCAGCCATGGAGGTTCAATAGCAGAGCACATACATGCCTGTAAGCCATGGAGGACTCCATGCTGGGGCAGGATGCTGTGTCCAAGGGCAATTGTGACCACGTTGAGTGCTTGTGATGAGCAAGAAGACTCCAGTGCAGAGAGAGGAGGTGTGCTGGATTGGAGACCATCTGCAGCCCTTGGATGTCCCCATACCAGAACTGGGAGCTGTGCCTGAAGAGGTCCGTGACTCCAGGCCCACTCTGGAACAATTTGTTCCTGAACTCTTTTAGCCCATGGGAGTTATCTCATGCCAGAAATAGCAGCATCGACAAACTGACTGCAACCCCTATTCCCTGTCCCCTGTTCTGTGGGGAGAAGGTAGAAAAATTGTGAGCAAAGTAATTTGAGCCCAGGAAGAAGGGAGGGGTAGGGGGAAGGTATTTTAAGATGTGGTTGCTATGTCTCTCTATCCAACTCTGATTAACTGTTAATGAATTGAATTGTTTTCTTCCCCAAGTAGAGTTTGTTTAGCCCATGACCATAATTGATGAGAGAACCCTCCCTGTCTTCATATCAACCCATGAGCCATTTGTTGTGTTTCTCACCCCATCTCACCAGGTGGGGAGCGTGAGTGCAAGACAGCATGATCTTAGCTATGGCTGAAACCATCACAAGGAGGAAAATAAATCTCTAACTCTGTTACGGTTAAGTAAACAGGCTGTGATAATACCATTGGGCTAGCCCTGGGCTAGCAGCCAACACAGCCTTTCACCCACTTCCCCCCCACGCCCCAGAGGACAGGGGAGAGGAGAGGACTGGGGGGCAAGGGTAAGGAGAATTGTAGGTTGAGATAAGAACAATTTAATAAAAGAAAACTTAAAATAGTATGAATATTAAAATAGTAGTGATAATGATGACAGTAACAAAATATACAAATGAGTGATACACAGTGCAATTGCTCACCACCTGCTGACCAAGCCCGGCCCATTCCCACATAATGATCGCGGAGGAGTGACAGGGCCGAACCAAAACCACAATCCCAGAAGAGCAAGAGCCTGAGCGAAAGCCAGAGAGAGCTAAAAGAGGAAGAGACCCTTACTAATATACTGACCATGACTTGATATGATATGGAATACCCCATTGGCATGCCCAAGCACCAATTTAGATTATTAATTTAAATATTCCTCGCCCTCTTAGATCTTGTGCTTGTAGACTAACAGAACACAAAGTCCTTCACTGCCAGGGACACAAATGCAAACACTGGTATGTAATCAACGTTTCTCTTATAAAAAATCCCAGGCTGAATGCAAAACACAGCACTATTCTAGCTACTAAAAAGAAACCCAGCTCTGTCCCAGCTGAAAACCAGGACACAATGTAGCAAAGTCTGTTTAACAAAATCTCTTTTCAAAACAGAGGATAATCTAAATTGTCTTTTTTGTAATATAAATCCAATCTAACATAATTTATTTTCTAGTCTATGTAGCCTAGGTAATAATACATGTGATTAAAATTCTTTGTGTTTTAATGAGGAAAACATACTTAATTTACTGTAGAAGTCATAACCCAGGAAGTTATATGTTCGTATTCTCACAGCCTGAGTTCACATTACACAATATACTGTCAGGAATGAAGACAAGATAATTATGGTTTTAAGGAAGCACAAACCTGCCCTTTCTGTAGCACAAACGAGTAATTTAAAAACTTGTAATTGACTGTTGTAGCCACAGAATTTAAAATTATGACATCTACCAGCCATTTCATGTACCTTGTTCAGAATCCAGATGCACTTTGTTAAGAGTTCACTCAGTCACTTGAAACCACCTCAGTGAAATTCTCTGCTTTTACTACCTTATATCTTTACAAATTTCTAGAGTTTTAAAACTTTTGTTTAAACAAAAAATGGGTTTAATTTTCTCTTTCTATAAAGCACTGAATATGCTAAAGCTGACATACCCACACAGTGAAGTTTGAAGAACATATTTAAAATTAATTTTCCTGAAAAGAAAGAGTACTAAAATACTTAGTGTTGGCAGTTCTAACCAAATACAAATCGAAGTATGATACTGCTACACTAAAAATGGAAGTGATCAAACCTTACAAAATTTAAAAATACTCCTTTTTCTGTGGGTGGTGAGGAAAACTTAGGGTAAGATCTGTCTCCCATGTATGCAAGGGAAAAATCTATCAAATTAACTTGTCCAATGAACTGCCAGGTCTGCAGGATCTGCTGTGATCTCAGGACAAAGTTTATTAGATGTCCTGCAATTTATTTTTTTTATTTAAATAAAATAAAGAGATTAAGATTAAGAATAGGAAATTTTAAAATGTTGCAGTCCAATGCACTATTTAGTCGGTTCTTGCTTTAGAGAATAATCAAGATTAGTAATTCCCTAGAAAATGAAAGCTTGATGAAGACTTTTAGAGGAGCCAGGATGTAGCTAAATGGAATATTTGTATAAATTCAATATACTTGAAAGTTACTGGGAGGTATTTATGTTTCCTAGAGGAACTGTCCTAACAGACTTAGGAATCTGAAGTCTTACATAGATTTTCAAATAGTAAGAACAGTAAGAAGAAAGGGAATTATTCTTTCATTTGCCAAATCACTTCCAGGTCAGAATATAAAAGAGAAGTTAAAAGAACCCTCTACAACTGAGGCATGTACAGAGAGAAAGCAGCATATTGGTAGCACTAGATATCGCTAGTGGAAGACGGGAATGCAATCCATGGATACATCGCTGTATTCATACTAAGATACTTTTGTACATTATTAATAGAAAAGTGAAGAACCTGCAAGCTCTTCAACAACATTTTGATCCTCTGAGCTTGCTCAACAAAATCTTATAATTGGCTATAAGAAAAAATGTCAAGACATATCTAGAAGAGAAAAAGAAAGGAGAATCTCACAACCAGGACATGGAAGTGTTTCTTTGCATAGTCTTTCCCCTGGAGCTTTGGGTCGGGTCAGGCATTTATCTGGGTTGCAAGGTGACCAAGACAGTTTAGAGTTTACTGATAACTTATGGTTTGAACCCCTTACTGTTAGTAAGTGAGTGAGTCCTTGAGTATGGGATGTATCCACAGCATGGGAGCTGCATTTGAATTGCTCAGATGATGCAAGGTGGCCACTGCTGGCATATAGGAAGTGGGGTAACCCACAAAACACGCTGTACGGGCTAGCTTGAATACATCAGTGCTGCTGCATTCCCTGCAGACAGTAACTTGTCTGGCAAAGAAACAAGGTTACAGATACAGAAAGAAGGCTCTCTAAGTACTCGAGCTCCAGTTTATGATATGAACAGCAGCACCAAGTAATTCAGAACTGTCCCTGACTGTGTCAAAATGTCACTAGTTTCCTAGCATATGAGGCCACAACGCTGGCATTAGAAATAACATGTTTTTCTTTTGGCCTGAGGGGGAATTGAAATGTCTCTCCAAATAGACCTCACTTCTTGCCATAAACGCTATAGGACATGAGGATTAAAGCTTTTGACTGAAGGCAACATTCTTTGTAGAATTAAAAAAGAGGAAAGAAAAAAAAAGAAAGAAAAAGAACAGCAGAGCTGTGTTGTGTGTTACCCATTGCAGAATGTTTAGCAATTTTGCAGGTTCAGCTGCTTAGCAATTATCAATGAAGAAAAGCAATTCAAATTATATATATATTTAAAAATGTATATATAATAAGTGTGTCTATCTCTATGATTCACATATATATACATACATAGTGTATGTGTATATAGATATGCACACATTTTAACCATCATTCTGCACCTTTGCTCTTATTCATGAGTAACCTTATTATATCCTTTGGATATGAGCACAGAAACCAAAGATTAATTGGTAAGTATTTTTCTTACATATCTTTACAGATTCCTTTATTTTATCCAAAGCCAGAGTGGAATTGAGAACAAAAACACTTAAAAAATTAAAGATAATTTTGTTATTATATACAGGGTGTCACAAAATATTGTTGTTCAGAGAATTAGTGATCCAAGATTGAAATAATTATGCAGTCTGCACAAGCCAATAAGCCAACTTAATTTTTGAAATATATTGTGCTTTTGCACTTGTAAGTACAAAATATTGAGTTATCTGATGCATTTACAAAAAGCTTATCCAGACATAATAGAAATATACCTTCCATAATAATGATTTGTGGACCTTCTTAGAAAACTACTCTCCCCAGTTCCACACAGTCTAGGGATTTGCTTAGAGGTCTCCTTAGGCTGGTAGAGTAAAACAGGTTGATCATTTTCCTTTTCTGTTCTCGGCCTGTGGAAAGACTAATATTTCAAGCAGAAACAACATTTCATTCTTCCCTGTTTTTCTTATTTAAGATGAAATCTGTGAACGTTTTAAGTGATCCATCCCTTAGTACAGCAGATAGTATGCACAAAATAGTGTTGCTTTAGAAATAGCTGTCAGGATGCTGTGCAGTCCAAGGGCTCGCTGCAGGTTGAGGGCAGGAGTACTGGGGGCTCCCCAAGGTCCATCACGGTAGGACTCATCCCACCACCCCAGCCAGGAACAGGGCTGCTGGGGAGGCACCTGGGCAGCCCCAGCACTGGGCACTGCAGATGAGGTTTCCATTACTGCTTGGAGTTGCAGAGTTTGAAACACCCAACACAAACTTTACTTACAGTTTGCTGTTACTCTTTTTTTCCAGCCAGGGTGGAGCCACATACATGTTAATATAATTATAAAAGTAATGATACTTTGTTGGACTTAGTTTGACTGAGTGTTGAGTAATAGCTTAGACTGATTCTGGCAATTTCAGATTTAATGTAATTAATTCTCATTAATGAAAGCAATATCAAACCAATTCTTTTTATTCTACATCTATGAATTTGTTGGACAACATGACAACAGGAGTCCTGCAAGCATGGACTTAATGCCAATATCTTATTTCAAGGCTTCTTTGCCTTTAAAGTAGAAAGATAAAATCTTCAGCTATAGTAAAATACTGTCCATTGTCCCCACTATCCAAATAAATATTGTAAAAAGGAAAAAAAAATGCCATGGCACTTGGACATGAATGTCAAGATAAACAGTCAAGTATTTAGGAAGCTGATACTCAAAGCAAGGGACGTGAAGAGAGTAAATTTATGGGCTCTGACCCACTGATTTCTCTCTCCCTGAGGCAAGACATTTGGTAAAAAAAAGTAAAAACAAACGCTGAAAGTTAGACATCCAAATCTATTACCTACCTATATGAATGGAGTGATATCTGAAGTTCTGGGTATTCTCAGATCTCACTGACTTCACTGTCAATATGGACAAGTCTGAACCATTGAAAAAAGGCAAATCACGTATTTAAGTACCAAAGAGTGAATGAAACATATAATTACAGACATTCAAGATTAAAAATACTTCCTTTAAGCATTGTCCATCTGATTCTATATCTCTAGAATAAAGATGATAGCACAAAAAGGCATTTGTGAGAGCTTGTTAAATTATGTAAATTTAAAACATTAGGCATATGAATGTTACCCATTATCACGAGGGCAAAAATCTAGAAAAAGAGAGCAATTTGGAATTTGGAAAGTGTATAAAATAGTCAGTCTGCTGTGCCTAATACTACTTAATCACAAACTTCATAAAAATAGAAATACACAGTTGCTTCTAGAAAGCTAACAAATATGTCCTGATGTGCACACACTATGAGTCTTGATAATCACATGCTGATCCATTGCATGGTGTTACATATAGTAAGTGGATTATGCAAGGAGGAAAAAAAGACAAAGCAGAAAATCCCATCCCACCCACTCAATGTTTCCTACTTTTTTTTCTGAGTCTTACATTGAAAAAAGCAATAAACAGCAGCATGGCACCTAATTGAAGCAAACTTTTATAACATTGTTCGGTTTTATGTGTTTACGTTTACTGTTAATAAAATTGAAGCAGCTTCTTTATAACTGTTTCTTTTTCTTGTGCATTCAATAAAAGGGCCCAGAACTAGAACAACTTTTGTTCACATGCATTTTCCTGACACTTTTTCTGAAATCACCTGTGGTATGATCAGGCTAGACCAAAGTAATTGTGAAATTTGCTTTAATTACTGACTCCAAAATATAATCAATACCCTTGTCAGTGCCGCAGAGGGTCTATTCTGTTTGTGGTCTTTCAGCTCCTCACTCCAGTTAAAGAATAAGTGAGCAGCACAGCTTCTGTTGTATTTCCATTTTGTGCTGCCCATGGCTTGCACATGCTTCTATCGGGCACTACAGTGCCCTTACAAATAACTAAGTTCTGTGAAGTAACAATAACTCATTGATAGAAATATTCAAAAATTCTTCAAAAACAATAATAAGTCCACTGAATTTATTTAGGAAGTATATTATAACATATATAACAGTTTATTCTTTAGCTCTTCTTCATGCCTAAATCTAATTCTTAATTCCATGTTCACATTAAAAAAAAAAAAAAAAAAAAAATCCTTAAAAGCAGAACAACCCATAGTAGAACAGACTTCCCATAAGTAGATATTCTTTTGTAATGCACATCTCAGTGCAAGTCTTCTCCTTCTCACACAGCCTGAAGGCCACAGAACAGCACCATGTTCAGCATGTGTCCATCCTCTCATTTCACAGCTGTGCTGCCTCCTGCTGCTGCCAGCAGCACTAGCTGTGATGAGGGTTGGACTGTGGAGGACTGCTTTGGATTGTCTACACTGAACAGTAAGAGGTGAGGCATTCACTTTAGTATTTTTTAAAAAAATTAACCTTGCTTGACCTGGAGAACTGACCAAGGAGGAGAAAGAACGTTCCTTTGACACTCTGGATTTCCCACAGCCTTGTGGCAGGGATTACTCATGAAATGACAGCTCTTTGCCACATTAAAGTGAGGACAGGTTAAAGTTTTGGATTCCTAGGGATGAATTAGCACTTTTTCAGCACTTTTAATAAGATAAATGTAACTTTTATTCCCCCCCCCCATCTAACAAACACAAGTCATACGACAGTTGCGGAGGGAAAAAAAATCCTGCAGTCATTCAACAGAAGGGGTTCTGACCTATCTCAATTCACAACTGTGCTCCTATTGATCTTCCCTAGAAAAACTGGGACTAAGTCCTGGAAATCAAGCATCCTGAACTGCAGCTAGGATTTACAGTGTAGAGGTCACTCAATGTGGACTTTGACGTATTGCTGAGATAAAAAGGGTTAATGCTGTCGTAGGCTGTGTGAACATGGAATAAGAAAGTAGCATATGGAAAGGTTTGCATCTGGCATTGCTTAAACCCCCTATTAAAATCCTACATCCAGTACCAAACTGGCCATTTTTAGTAGAGTGTTGAAATTGGAGAAGGCTCAGAAAAGAGTTGCAAAAATAATTTCATTGCTAATGAAAGAGAAGGTTGAGAGGTGACTTGATTACAATGTATCATTCATGAAGAGAAACAAGGAGGGTACAAATGAGCTCTTTAATCTAGTGGTGAAAGGCATAACAAAAATCAATGACTTGACACGGAAGCCAGACAAACTATCATTGCAGGTCTTTGGGTCACTACGGAGTGTCCTTTTATGAAGCAACATGAACTATCAGGCTTGGTAGGGATTAGAGGGTGCACTCTAATGGCTATTACAGGACTAAGTTAATCACTTCCCTCTCCTAAGAACTTAAGTGTGGCAGGCAAAGCCCCCTCTTGCCACATGTTTTTCAGTCTCCCTGACTCTCAGATACAAGGCAACCAAGTGGGTTATTTATAAGATGTTTTGAGGGTAGACAGTTCATAAAATCAAACCATCTGGCAGCATAGGGGATGTTTGTGTGTGTATGTGTGACTATCCTTGTCAGAACCTCTGCTTGTTGAACAAAAGGGTGTTGAGAGGCCATAGCTGCATGCAGGCACCACAGTTACTACATTATTGCTGTAGCATAACTGCATTTTATCATTCTTCTTCAGCAAGTTTGTAACAAATATAAGCCTTCAGTGGATTTTTGTAAGATAGAGATTTCTGTCTCTCAGGAGAAAAGTACATTTTTACTACTTCAAATTTCTCCTTTCCGTATGCTAATTTCTTCCCCTGATTTCCCACCCGCATACTCAGGGGCAACCCTCCAGCTGTCACTGTTGATAAAATATTTCAGGAAACCAAGTAAAGTTAGTGTTGATGTGGGATGACATGGTGATCATATGTGACCCTCAGTTTCTAAGTAGCTTCCTTCACATTAACCACAAATGGGATCATTCTCCAAGTAATATAGGAAGACTGATATGTCTGAAAGTATTGACTCCTCTAACCTCTTCTCTGAAAAATTTCTATGGGAAATTCTTACTCTGTTTGAAAGACAGGGCTCCTGGATTCTATTTCTCCTTTTGGCTATGGAATCTTCAGATGTCTTTCACTTTTTAAAATCACTTTGTCCTTACAGGTGGAGAAACATGGACAACATGGCAGTTGTGGAGATTTGGTTTAGAATCTCTGTGCAGCTATAGGAATGGGGCTGGCCAAGAAACAGAAAGGGCTGAACTCAGTGATAGGAAAAAAATTCTTTTACATATTATGGGCTAGACAAGCAGTCTGTGCAGTGGGTGGGGAACTGGCTGACAGACTGCACCCAAAGAGTGGTGGCAAATAGCTCCTCTTCAAACTGGCAATCTTTCACAAGTGGGGTCCTCCAGGGATTGATATTGGGCTCGACTCTGTTTAATATCTTCATAAGTGGTCTAGATGTTGGGATCAAATGTACCCTGATGAAGTTTGTTGATGATACCACACTCAGTCAGGAAGTAGACACCTCAGAAGGGAGACCCATCCTGCAGGATGACGTGGATAGACTGGAAGAGTGGGCTAACAATCTTATGAAGATCAACAAGGACTAGAGCAAAGTCTTGCACCTGGGGAAACATGACCCAGGAGTGCAACACAGACTGGGATCTACCCAGATGGGGAGCAGCTTTGTGGGAAGGGACATGCGGATCCTGGTGGAAAACAAGCTCAACAGGAGTGAACAGTGTGCTGCAGTGGCAAAGAAAGACAAGAGAATGCTGGGTTGCAGGGATAAAGAAGTCATTATCCCACTCTATTCAATGCTTGTCAGGCCACACCTGCCAGTTTTGGTCTTTAATACATCAAAAAGATGTGGACAGGCTGGAGAGGGTCCAAAGAAGGGCCATGAAGATGATCAAAGGACTGTGAAGCCTACCATGTGCGGAAAGGTTGAGAGAATTTGGTTTGTTCAGACTTAAGAAAAGAGGGCTTAAGGGAGACCTCATCACCATATTGCAGTACTTAAAGGGTGGCTACAGAAGATGGAGACTCCCTTTTTACAATAGGATGCAGGATGGTTGGAGTACTGACTTCTTGATTTTTAGAACAGAATCACATAACTGAGAAATCCAGTTGCAAAGGACCTCTGAAGGTCATCTGGCCCAACCTCCTACTCCAAGACAGAGACAACTTAGATCAGGTTGCTCAGGTGATGACAGGGAAGCTCTAAGTGTGTGTGGAACCTCCTTTTGAGAATGAGAATCAGAACTAAAGGCTTTCCTTTTTGGCTGTTTCATTACTGCTCTGTATCTCTTTTTTCTTTATATGCCTACTGTGTGCCACATAGTTATTCAACTGTTGACTGAAAAGATCAGGCTCACTTTCAAGATGTTACAGCCCAGAAGTTTGCTGGATAGTTGTTATTGGAGCTAGAATCTGCCTCCTGATCTATAACAAGTCATTGGTCTTTGAATCCAGGCCTGGAAATTCCCAGTAAATTGTCTCATGCTATGTCTTAGATTTAAATACCCAAATGAGATTAGAAGACATTTCTGTATCTCAGAACACAGGCTGTGCTCACATGGGTTAGAGGGGTTTCTGCTTATCCCCAGGCACAGGGTAACTGGTTGTAGGTGAAGAGTACTGCAGGTCCAGAGAGTTCAGTATTGTTCTGCAAATGGTGAGGCATGAGGAAGGAACTGGACATTTCTGGAGAGATCCTTCTCTTGGTATCCTCTCCATGATCCAATAATTAGGAGGGCAGACACTTTCTGCATCAAAGGTTTCATCCAGGCTTTCAAGTCTAATTGCCACAGAGAATCTACCATCCATAAATTTGTGTCTTTGAATTAATTTCACTTCAAGATCATTTGAGATGAGGTGTTTCACATTTTACCTATGATGACTGTGCAAAATCAGTTTTTACATTGTCACTAGCTGCGAGATAGTTTTAACAGATGTTCCATGGGTTTTACATTGAGACGTAGTCCTTCTCTATTTTTCAGTCTTTTATATACGTAGATACATCTTTCCAAACTGAAGAATCGTAATGCATTCAGACTGTCAGGCTTTAGAAGCTGTTTCATATCATGATCATTCCT
>NW_010311662.1:21146-44971 GCF_000700745.2 Antrostomus carolinensis
GACCCCATATTCTGCTAGTTCATCAGTCTGGATGTGAATGATGAAGAAGCTTTTGCCAGATAAATCTTTGGCATAACAATGACTGGTTTTATTCATGGGACTACTTCCCCTCATCTAGCTTCCCATTTTAGTGTGGAATAATCATGAGCATGTGTAAAGCAGTCAGAGATGGACATGTAGGAACACCTTTTCCTATGTTGTATATGTGTTCAGGGTTCTCAGCTGCTAGCCTGGTTTAATCTTTCTTACTAGTAAGACCAGCACTTCTACTCAGGTCACTAAATGTTTTGGTATCTTTAACTCCAAGAGTGGGCAGGATGTCCATGAGCCATGCTGCTTGCAAGTAGGGAGAGAGGATTCCCTTGAAGCATGATGCCTGACTGCTGGCAAGGAGAGAGCAAGACATGCATGAAGCAAAGAGTATTTATTATTGGGTTGATATGCAGGGAACAATGGAACTGTAGAAGATTTATGAGACTGGAAAAGAGATCGATCAGAAGGAAGCAGAGACAAATAATAGTACTGGTGAACTAGCTCAAGTGAGGACTGAATGGTCCCCTGAATACCAGAGGGGTGCAAGTATCATGAGTCTCCCTAGGAAATGCTCCTGACTGGGCAAGGAAAAATCCTGCTGGTTGTCAGGAAGACTGTCTAAACTCCAGCTGGGGAAGCAACTTGCATCCCATCTACACCTCTGAGTCCTTTCACTGAGTGGAAGTGCTACTGGAAGAGTCATAACCTGTTTCCAGCTAATCCTTCCTCATTCCTTGATTTCCATATGCTGGCTAAGCCCGTAAGATCTTCTTACTCCATTTTTTTAAATTCTGAGGTTAATAATAAATAGTTGCTGACAAGGATCATGCCAGCTATTCCTCTCTCAAGGAGCTCATTGTTATGGGATCCTAGGAATGCCAAAAAGCATTAATAGGTTCAAAAAGGACAAACTCAGTGAAAAAAACCCCCAAAACAACAAACCCATAAGTGTGTGAGAGAAAAATATTTTTTTTATGTTTAATTTCTTACACTTCTGCTATTCCTAAGAGTGTGTCACTGTCTGGAATCAGACTCTGAACAGCTTGAGGAGAAAGACTTGCTCTAACTTATTATAGATTATATTATGTGAATTCTATTTATTATAATGAGCAAAGAATAGTGAATAAGATCTTAAAATACAAAGATGACCTCAGGAGAAAAGAGGGAGAGCTCATTTTTAAATACCTAGAATTTACAAACAGATAAAACAACTTTAACTTTGTAACAATAATGCTTTAAAACCTTTGGGCAATGCTGTAACTGAAAATCTTAGGTAAATAGCTAAAAAATGTTGATTGTTCCTTATTATTAACAAAGCAGAAAAGCCAGTACTGACCAAAAAAAAGTTAGTCTAATTATAATACTTATAATTTCTGTTTCCTTTTTTAAAAGAAATATTTCGAGAAGAGTTCTTTTAAATTCCTGGAATTCTCCAGGGTGATGTTTTTGCTCAGAATGATCTGTGGAATTTAAACAGTTACAGCAAAGTGTCTGTTCTGAGAAGTAAATTACATTAAAATTAAATGAAGGAAGGGGAAAAATGGGAGAAAATTATTTAGTAATCAGTCTGAATGGGAATGGAGTCTTATGAAGAAAAAATAATTTGCAAGCATGTAAATATACATTGTGTCACAATGTATAAAAATAATAAGTGGGGGTTTTTTGTTGTTTTTTTTTTTTTCCCTTTTTCCTTGGAAATCTCTTTGGATACTTTCTTACTTTCTTTCATGTCTAACTTTGACTAATGTGCCTGTGCCTACCTTTTTTTTTTTTTTTTTTTTTCTCCTTGTTCCAATGCCTCTGTTCAGCAGCCTCTAGGAGACACCAATCAAATACCCAGCCTGTATTTTGCATGGTAGTTAGTTAGTTAGTTAATTAACTTGACAGTAAATTCTAAAACACCAAAGAAACCATTCTAAGAGTGAATTACAAGATTTAGTTTCTGCAGGAAATTTGTTCGTAAGTACTGTGTACTCTATGTAGTGTGAGCTTTCTCAGGCATTACTGAGAATTATTAATTTCACTTCAGCTGTTTTGGCCTTGATTTTTGCAGATACTTTGCCAGTTGACTGCTGCCTCATAGTCCTCCTCTTTGCAGATGAAAATAAAGTAATTGCTGTCTAAGTTTCCCCCAGTGGGCTGCAGACATGAAACTCACGATATGTTCTGTGCTAACAGGAATATTGCCCCCTTAGTGCTGTGAATAATTTTAACTTTTACTTTAATATTGCTTCTTTATTTCTGATAATGTTTACCCACATTTTTAAAATAAGCTTGAACATTTGATTCCATCTTTTTTTTTTTTTTTTTTTCTGAATTACAACATGGCCCTTAGAAAAGTAACTGTATATTGTAAGAAAAAGGATCAGTAAAAGCTCACAATGACTCCATTATCAGGAGGCACTTGCAAAAGCCGTTTGTGTGAGATGGAAACCTGAATGCATTTTGCCACCTGAGAATTATGGATTACTGTGCATACACTTGGAGTGTTTTTATTACTTTTACAAAAATAGTTGCTTTTAAGATTTTTGAATAGGTATGACCAAAAAAAGGGAACATTTTTCCATAAAAGAAATTTTTATTGAGCATGAAAAACAGTGAAAATAAATGTAACTTGGTGTGCTTAACCACTAGCTTGCCAGTGAATCTGGTAAAAATAGTCATAAAGAAATATTTTGCACACTGAATGACAACACACAAGGAATTAAGATTAGGTTTCTCAGAGCTGGTGCTACCCCTAGCTACAATTTTCCCAATAAAATTCCTCTGGTAAACTAAATCAGACCCAGGCATGTGGTTGAGCACTAGCATGCCATCACCTGCACTGTTTAACGTTCATCATGCCCTGGTATGAGTTTGACCAGGCCAGCTGGTATTCTTCCAGATAGTTCCTGGGCATGATTCTGGGGGCAGCGTATGCTGAGGAGAGTTCCTAGTAAGCACCTGGGATGTGGTCACCCTGTCTGAGGGAGGGAGATGGTATGTACAGCTCCATGGATGAGAGCATGGCCAACGGGCCTGAGGAGGAGGCTGCAGGCTCTGGAGCCAGGCTCCCTCCTGCTGATGGATGCTGACATCTGCTCCTTCAAAGAGTCACCCATTGCTTTATTTTAAAAGGCTGTCTGAGATGGCAACTATCATTTTTATAATAGCTTGTTGTTTTGCTCATTGATACTCGCCCAGAATGTGGGAGATTTGGGTTCAATAACCTCATCAGCCCAGTCCTGAGATATCCAAAACCAGTAGCTCTTTAATATAAAAATACAGAAGCTGTTCTTGAAGTGAGGAGTGGAATCTAGGTCTGCCCACTCCTAGATGAGTGCCGTAGGCACTAGGCCACAGAGTCATGTTCCCTCTTGCACTCCCTCTTACATCTTACGTGGATATATTGCATTCTTTCCTCTGCAGGCGTAGGGTTTCAACAGCAGCAGCCCCCTCATTTCCCAGCTGTGTGGCTTGTGGTTAATGCAGTCTCCTGGGAGAGAGGAGCTGTGGCACTTAATCTTTTCAGATGGAGGATATTGACTGAGTCTCAAATGCTCCAGCCTCTAGGGAATTCAGAAAAAGGGAGGTGATGATCCAGCCGTTACTCTTCTTTTAAAAGATGGCATGTGCTCTTGCGCTTTGCATGGGACCCAGTGAAGTCTCTGCATGCTTGCCTGATGGCACAGAGCAGCTCCTGCTCTTTGGGTCCCTGTCAGGCCGTGGCCACACACACATGCTTTCATCTCAGATGGGCCAATTTCTGGGCACCCCACCCAGGGAACTTTCCAGTCAGATGGGGACACAGTCAGGTAACTCTACCGATGGGTGGAAGGTGGATGTGAATTTTTGAGGTTGAGGTTTCAATCCATGCCGCACCTGCCCAGGTTCCGCCAGGAGACTTATGGCCTTTTGGGGGGATATAGCTCCTCCTCTGCAGGAGGTGTAAAAACATCTGCACCTCTTGACAAGTTGTTCTTGTTGCAGTTAACCACATTTTTGTAAATATGCCTATTTCTTATTTTGATTTTCTTTGTTTTTACATTGGGTTCTCATGAAGGCTTTGTCTGTTTAACCAAAGAACCTTCTAAAATCAGACATCTCCTTGTACAGATGTTTGCAGACAAGGATTAATCCTGTTCTTATGTCTGTTCTGTTTAAATAGATCCTGATCTTTAAGTATATCACTATAAGACATATTTCAGGGCCTATGAATCCATCCCACAGTGATTTCAACAGAGTCAGCTGAGATTAAGTGGTTTAGATTGTGAGTTCTTCTGAGATTTCTAGATTTATTTTATACAGTCAGGAGTTGAGGATATCATAGTAATAAATGCCAGCCAAACTTGTTTTTTTATATTTATTTAGTGAAACAAAACCTTCGGCATTTCAGTTCAAAATTAACAGAATTCTGCTATCTGATGGCTTTTCAAGGCTGTACATGAAATTAGTAAGCAACAATTAGTAGCTGGAAGGGGCTTCCTGTAGAGCAAATATTTTTCCTACAGAAAATATTGTTTAATTGGTCACAGTTAGCTAAGTGCACTGGCATCAAATGGGAACTGAAAGTGAATTGACCTCTTGCCCAACCAATTTTCCCTCTAGAGAGTGACTCAAAGACAATGTTGACGAGGTGCGGAAAGATTACATTTATGTTATTTGTGACAGTGATGTCTTTCAGTGCAGCTTGTCACAATACATTTGAAGTAGAAACCTATGTATTCTCAATAAAACCTAAAATGTTGAGACTTACTTGTGTGTGCTGAAGTATGTAATTTAATACCTAATATGTACATTTTTAAATGTATAATGTGTACATATAATATCTCCTGAATGTGTATTTAAAGTTTTTTTCCCCACTTGAAAAGAAGGCTTTCAAATGTTGTGTTATAATGACTTTCAGTTAAAACACCTGAGAATTATAAATACTTTACATTAGTTTGTTTTTATTTAAGAACATTTCTGTCCTGAATATCTGTATGCTTTTTATGGTCACAGAACCCATCAACTTGGTAGTGATTTTGAGCATGATTACTGGAGAACTAAGATAGATTTCTGTAAGAGATGGAGATATGACTCTGCTTTCTGCTTTGTAAAACTTCACCTTGAACACAGAATCTAGGGTCACAAATATAAGATGCTAGAACACTTGTTTCCCATTAGTATGGATTTCTATTGAAAGTACTGTGAATAAAATATCCAGATCTTCAGTAGCAATGATTCAGGACACTACTTCACTGTATTTTAAGGCATAATGCTTGAACATCACAACAAAATAAAGTACAAAATAGGGACACCTGCTACATGGTATTCTTGTGCCTTCTTAGTTACTTCCCTCCTTCATGATTTCTAATCTGTGAAAACAATGTGATGAACCACATAAAATCATTCAAGAATGGAAAGAATGGCACATCAGAAATGATGCATTGCTGAAGAGACTGTCCATGAAAACACTGGAAGAATACTTGGGAAAAAACTACCCAAATAATAATTCCTAAGTATCCAGAGAATTTTTGCTCAGTGAAATTTATTTCTGAGTTACACTGAAATTTATTTTTTATTAATTTGTGTGTTTCATGTCCTTTATATGTGGTCAGAATTCTGTAATTCTTCCTGTCTGATATCTGTATACCAGATCAAGTATACAGTCATCAAATAGACAGATTAAGAATAAAATACTGTTGTTAAATTATATATTAATTCAGCCGCAGTGGAGTTGAACTAAAATAGTCTGTGTAGTCTTTAAAGGAAAATTGAAAAAATTGTTGGCATACTTGAATACTTCCTGAGTGTCCCATTGAAAAGTGTTCTATTGCAAACCTTCCAATTACCTCTAAAGAACCAATAGCAGCAAGAGAGGTGTTCTAAGTAGACTGTTGTGTACTAGTAGATATTTAGGATGTCATCAACCTTCTTGTTCACGATTCTTAGTCAGTTTAGCCAATCCACTTTCTTTTATCTATTATAAGTTTCACATATCTTGGAAATGAGTTTACTGGGTTTTGTTAAAATTAGTAAAGAGTTCAAGACCTCATTTTTAAGAAATGGTTTCATCGCATTAAAGTTGATAAAATTATTGGAATTTTTTTCTCTGTTGGTTTGCTCTGGGCAACTATTCTATATCCTGCAGTCAAGAGAACTACTGGAGTAGCAATATAATATGCTTACATTGTCAGATATAGGATAAAATTCCTTGCTAAAGCAAGGGTTTTCAGTTCTTACTCTATACTTTTGAGAATCCTACCATGGAAATAACTGATATGCATGATATAGTTGCCATATGACACCTTATGACCCCAGGAAATTCAGCTTTATTAAATGTATCACACTCAGGATGAGGTTTTAAAGTGCCCTCAGTCCAACCTTCAATCTTCATCTGTACTCTTAGATAAATAGCAAAATTCATTTGTGAACAAAATCCATGTAAGCAGCATTTGCAGACCTGATAGATGTCTGACTTCTTAGCTGGATGCATAAACCTGTCTTGACAGGTCTAAATTCACATGTACACTCACTAAAGATAACCATTTAAAAGCTTATTTTAAGAGCATATGCCTAAAAGTGATAGCATATTTGTTTTATGACTACCATGGTGCCAAAGTACCATTATTTTTCTACAGTCGAAATTAATAAACGTATACCAACAGTAGAAACATTTATTTCAACTGTAAAAATTAACTTTATTATTCCTCAGGGGCTGTCAATCAAATTAACTTATTATGCACTTGAAACTCATCAGCAGTAGAATTCTGTAGTCGTGTATTTCAAATGACTGATGACCAGAGTTGTGTGGCACTGCTGCTGAATTTGTCAATTATGGTGTGAAATGTTCACTGTAAAGACAGATTTTCACTCAAAAATCATAGCTTTAAAATAGTCTATAACAGTCCAAGGTCACGTCTTGTGATTATGATATGTCCCCATTTTTTCCTTTCTCTTTCTTCTGCTCCCCTTCCTCTGAAGTCCCAATAGGACTTCTTTGTGTGGTGAGAAGAAGGAACAAATTGATTTGCTGGGGACATTGTGGAACAGCAGAAATCAACTGCTTTTATATTTGGGGTGCTTGGAGGACTATCTGGACCAATGGATCAATCCCGGTGCACATTTTACTGATAAATGACCTCATGTAGTAGAAGTCAAACCTATGAATTCCACTAAGTTAGAAGGAGCAGTTGCAGAAGAGGCTTTACTTTTGTTCTGCAACAGCCTTCTGGTCCTTCCTGGTCGAGAGAAGTAGAGCAGGTTTTGAACTTTTTACTGAGCTAATGATCAGTATAAATTCCAGTGTTTGCTGTATTTCCCACTTCAGAATTCATTAAATTCCTTTGGAGACAAATTAGAGAAACATTGTACATCTTGGCCACAGGTGGTTTTGTGTGGCCAAAACAGTAACTGTGTCTGTAATTTGTCTATGATGTAGTGAAATTAAGTGATTTAAATAAATTAACAATGGACCAGTTTCAGCTTTCAGTAATTACTAATCACTGCTGGACTGATACAGCAGAAAATAACCTATGTGGCTGCTAGCCCAAGAAAGCTCAATGGGACTCTTACTTTTGTCTAGCAGGCGAAGAGGTCTGTCAGCTGAGAAAGCTATATTCCTTCTAGTGGGTATAACACTCTGGAACTAGGGGACACCATGGTTATCTCCTGAGGAAATGAAGCTGACAGAAGGTAACACATAAATGATGCATAGGCATATTCTTGTGAAATTTTCTCAATAGATTTCCATTCTTACTTATAGCCAGTTACTTCTTTCCTTGCATTAAGGTTCATGACTTGGGAATCAATTTTAGGAGTAATTTCTCAAACAAATCTTCTTTCCAGGCAGTAGCTAAAATAAGAATGGAATCTTCTAACTTGAAGAGGAGGTGGAAGCTGAATGTACCAGAAACAATTCCACAAGCTGAACCTTCCTCCTCTCCACACCAGTCTATCAGGGAAACAACTCTACTTTTCACATACAATGTTAACATCCTATACTATAAAATACAATAAGCCATAGTATAAAGTACTATACTATAAAATACTATCTTTTGCTCTCGAACATCTTAGGGTGAGAATTACAAATTTTCAGGCAGTGATTTTGTACTCTGTCTGTGAATCTTTTTACCACAATAATGATCTTAAGGAAGCCAAATGTATTAACAGATTAAAAGAGAAGGACATCTTTTTTTTCAAATAAGCACACTGATGGAGTTATAAACACATTGTGCATACACAAGTTGAACTCAGGCAATCCACTGGTTTCTAGGGGCAGAGCGGTACCTTAGAGAAAAGTTTATATTAAATTTGTTAAATTTCTTTTCCTGAGCATCCCCAACTGATTGTCAGAGAGAAGGTGCTGCCAGGGTGGCCGCTCCATCAGATCTAACATGGCAGTTCTGATACCAGGCTCATTGTTATGGTCTTGTTAGTAGTTACAACAATTAAATACTTGACAAATGTAATGATTATAGTGATGTCAGCTTTAGTACCAGATAGTTTACTTATTCCATAGGATCATTCTAATATGAGTTTCTGTTTAGACTAGTTGTGTAAGAATATTCCTTATTGGGAACAAAAAGCCCAAAACAAACAAAACACCCCAAAACCCAACCCAACAAAAATAAAATAATGAGTTTTGCCTAGAAGTCTTTCCAGGTAGGTCTCAAATCTGCATCATATTTAATGTAGTGCTAAGGGTTTCTACCAGACAAGGAAAAACTTTGAAATGGAGAAATGGGAATTGTCATTATCTGCTAAATTACACTGATGTTTCTGCCCTTTTAGTTAAGGCTATTTTAACTAATATGTCTTAGTATCAAAAATTCACCAGTAAATTCTCTGAGTTTCATATTTCATTATATGGTTCATTTTTAACACAGGTTAGCAGAAAGGGACAGGAAGATTCATAAAGCTTTGCAGCATACCTTGAATCAGTTTTAGTTGGATACTAATGCCACATCAATTTTTAAGTGACCAACACAATGAAACCAAGCAAAATATTGGCATGCACAACTCCATTTACCCCAGCTATAGCAACACTACTCTGCAGTGGAAAGAGAAATTGTAGTGTTTCAAAAGGCTCCTTATTAAACTCCGAGATACAGGTAAATTTTATATATATATATTACAACTGTATAAACCAGTGATATGCCCAAAGACTTAACTGGTTGAAAATGTAAGCACTTAGGCTAGTTTATTTTGGGATTATGAGATTGACTTAAGCACACATGTACAAACACATGCACTTCCTTTTTGGTGAATCATCATGATATCCACTTCACCCATAGTAAACTAAACTGCTCAGGGTTTTTAGGCAAGAAATAGAATGAACTGAGCAAGTGGAAGCCAGCCCCAGGCAGGCTGATGGCATAGGGGTGTCAGGTGCTGCTCCTCTGTTGCCCTCTTTTGCTCTGCCCTCAGTTAGGGCAGTCAGCTGAATCACCTCTGCATGAGCTGTGCTTGTTCCCGGGCAGGGCAACCGGGCATGCAGGAGGATTCTTCCTTCAGAAGGCAAGGGATGCATAGCAGCCATGTGAGCACACTCGCCTGGTGTTGAATTGGTGTCAGGGAATCAGGGACCACCCTGATATGTCTATCTTGCATTTGGAAGAGAGTCATTGGTCAGGACCCTCCATCCCTGATGTGTCTAGTAGCTTAGTGCTTTTCCAGATATACCCAAACAGGCTGCTCATGGGCTGCCTGCAGGCAGGCCTTAGGCAACCTGACAAGCAATAGTGTGGATGGGAGACTACATACTAGTCAGCTGCTTGCATGCACTCCTGAGACTGCTTTTTAGCAGCAGTGTAGAAATAGCTAATGTAGGCAATTATAACAGGAGTGAATCTTCCCCTTTCTGGAATGAAAAAAAGACTCAAATCAAATCTCAGATCTGAAGACTGGTCTCTCATTTCAGACTCTAGTAGGATGCCTTCCTACCTGCAAAGGATAATCACAACTAGCCAGAGAAAAAAGGTCTGACAGTGAGGTTTAATGCTCTACAGTGTCTGGTAGCTTCTAAAAGAGAAAGAAAGGGGTGGAGGGGTAAAATTAAAACCTCTAGCCCAAACCAGATAAATGTGAACTAACTTTTCATACTGAAGTATTCTGATGAGGTAACAGCAAACCAATTAAAAAAAAAAAAAAACAAACCAAAAAACAACCCAACCCCCCAACATACCTATGTGAACTATATCTAATCTATCTCTGTCTCCATCTCTATCTCTATCTCTCTTTCTACCTCTCTCTCTCTATCTATATCTGCCTCTTTACCAATGTTCAAACTTTAGTGTGATTTTTGGTGTAGTTCCGTTTAACTTGCTCTAAATATTTTAAAGTAGTAAATGAAATGTATTTAATCTCACTGGGAGAGTTATCAACAAGAGAAACAGTAAGGACATTAAAAAAATCTAAATCTAGGAAAACCACAGACATTACTTGTTACCTGCACAAGAGATACAAGAGCCTACAAACAAGTACAAAAGGCAGCTTTTTGAATATGAAACATAATAAGTAATAATCAGTATCTTATAGCATGATAGCCAAAGGCAGTGACATTTGAACAGCATGTCTTCTCTAAGCTTAGATAGCTTGGTAGCGCATATCTGCAAGTGCTTAGCCATGTTAACATAAACCCTCATTAGACAGGATTAGGCAAGAAACAGTGACAAACAGGGTGGACACTAACCCTCTGAGGATCCAATTCAGGCACTACACACTAATTATCCTTTTAAATTGCTTTAAGATTCAGGGAATGAATATCAGTGTATGTGCATATGACTACATGGGGAATTGTGTTTTACATACTGCAACCTGTTTGTATTTTGCAACAGTTTTAAAATTATTTCTCCTTCATAATCAGTTGTCAAGACTTAAAAGTGTTTGTTCTTCAGGATCCCTGGGCAATAATCAGGTCAATGATGACATTTAGAGGTTTTTCCTTGTTCAGATGAAAACATCCAGGAACTAATCATGTAGCAGTATCTCCCATAACTGACTATTAGCAATCCATTTTGGAAATGCATTTTAGGAAGAATAATAGGCCTGAGTTCAAATAATGTGAAATACGGTAGCTTTCACTGTAGGGTCCATTACCAGAAATCCTGAGTAAGGGTGACCTAAAGAATAGATTGAAGCAAATACTGACTCAGGGAATTGTCTTCTGACTTTTGCTTGTTGATTCCTTACTTGCTAGTCAGGTTCTCTGTTATAGGTTAAATTGCTTCTAATCTTATTCTGCAAATTAGAGTAGGCTCCCAAATTCCTCCTCCTACATTTCATAAACTATATTTCCACCAGGAAGGTAATCTACCAGTATAAGCCACAATCATATTCTGAGCCTAGTGTGTTGATCAACTGTTATTTTCATTGAAACAGAATAAATTAAAAGACACTAGTAAAAATTATGTTAATTGTGCCTTAAACAAAATGCCTTAAAGGTATGTGAATAAAATATACATATCTATATATAAACAAATAAAAATAAAAAAGTAGATTCTTCCCATATTTACCTGACAAAATCTACTTTTTACATTCATTGGCTTTTCCTTTTTTCCCTTTTACCATCAGAATTTTTCTTAAAAACAGTCTAATTGCATTGGGTTATATCAACACTACTGTTAATGAAACAGATTTTAAATGTAAACTTTGGCAGAAAAAGTAAATAGGGGCTTTACTTTTAAACATTTTACTTTGGACATTTTATTCAGATGTGGAACAATACATTTTATTGAGATCTCCAGAATAGCTTTTACATCTAAAACTAAAGTTAAGGAACTAATGATAGTATTACCAAACATAACACCACTTTTTTATTGTATACCAGTGGAAACACTTCAATGTGCTTATAAGTACATAAAGGAAAATTCCATCTTAATTTTCTGTTACTGATTTTCCAGAGTCAAATTTTCAAACAAATTTTATTTGGATTAATAAGATACAAGTGACCACATTTTTGCATGCTGTTTTTACTAAATTTATACTGATAATTTCAGTGTGAAGCTGCATTTTCTGACAAAGGAAGAATTACTCAGAATTACACACAAACTTATGCATTCATTTCTGATTACACTAGTACAGAATGAAATCCTGATCTGCTCATTTATGACACCAGTGTTATTTCAGCTCTACCTTTTCTGGAAGTCATGCCATAAACGGAAATAAAAAAAATTAAGAGAAGGTTCCTTCTTTTAAAACCTGTTCTTTCATTCAGTGAATAAATTCTAAAATCTGTCCTTCTTACTCTTTTTTATATTAAGTAATAAATTTGTTTGACTTCATGGATCATCTGTGTAGAAATGAGATAGCAGCAACATGTACAGAAAATCCAGAGGTAGAGAGAAGTTCAGAACCTCTTTGACTTCAGCCCAGTAGCTAGGAGGTAAGAAGGCATACTTATTGCAGTAGGCAAGGCCCTTAGTGTAGCATCTGTAGGAATATTATGCATGAGAACGTATCTGTGGCAGAGAGGAGAATTGGGACTAAAATATGGATGGAAAGGTGGTTGGAAATGAAAGGATAGAAGAAAAATGCAAGAATGCCCTTTGGTAGAATCCATTATCCTAAGCTGCAGTCTTGGGAAATGAGCTCACCCTTGGCATAAACATTTGTGTTGAGGTCAAGTGGGATTAGAAGAATATATATTTGATGCCTGGGGCTATATCACAAAAAGAAAATATTAATTAAAAAAACAAGCTAGAGGATTTACTTGCCCTCAAACTACTTTTTCTTTTAATACATTCTTTTGCTTTTTACAGTCAGTGGACTTGATTTTGATCTCTCTTGTATTGGTTTTAATCAGAATAACTCAGTATAAGCCAGAACATTGCTCCGATACCAAACTAACCTAAGCAAGGGGAGAGTCTTATTTGCAGCATATTGCTTCAGTGCAGCTGCTTAAAATAAGGCTGCACTTGCAGTTAGTGCAAGTTAGGATGCAATAGCACTAATCTGTGATGTAAGAAAGGGGCTGCTGATAGGGCTAGGTTTCATAAAGTGGCTTGGTTGGGAATTGGGGCTGAAGCTGCTGATTCCCTTGAAGTGCTTTTAGCATGTAGGTGCTAAACTTTAAGATTTGACTTTCTGGAGGTCATCTTCCCAGTTTAAAGCTAAGTATATACAAACATTTTTTTGAATTAAGCTTGCAATGTTCAGTTAGAAACTCTGTTGAAGACAATGGCAACCTTTGACTTCATTGCAGTTTGTCTAAATTAAGAGATGTTGTTTATCTGACCTGACCTTTTCCTGATCTACATACAATGTGTTATACATTTTCTTTCAGTTTAGTTGGTCAAGATCAGTTAACCATCTGGCCTCTGCTCGCTTCCTACAAGACTCATTGTTATTTTCAGTTTCTTGACCTCCAGTTCTGAGATGTGCTGGTGCATGTTTGTGCTGGCTGCTTAGGAAAGACTTTAAAGCACCACGACAGTTAAAAAACCGGATCCTTGGACATACAAGCTCTGGAGTGAAGAGAAACAAATTAAGCTGCTGTGGGAGTTGAACTGGGATAGATCAAGAAACTAAGATTTTGCTGTGCTGAAGAGGGACAAGAAAAGATGAGAACAAAAATGCCTTGATCAAAGACTTGCATGTGTGCTTTCGAGGGGCAGGGTTTGTTATGTGGACTCACATTCTTCAGGAACCAGGTTGAGACCTTTAACTGTTTAGACTGTGACCTGAACCATATTTGTAACAAGATCTTGCAAATCCAGAGGGTGACTGCATTAATTGTTGTCATTTGACTCTTGCTGAATTACTCTCTTACCTTGCTGTTATATGAAATGTCCTCAAGCACACACACAATGCCCTAATCCTTATATGAATTAAATGTGCTTGTTTGTTCATAAAGCAGGAAAAGCTATTTTTCTATACAAACTTAAAAAATATTTTTCCCTTTTTTACAACATGAGCTCAAAACATAAGGACTGTTTTATTTTTGTACTACTAAACATAATTTTGGCCCACACCCTGCAAAAAATGTGCTTCCGTTTTGTACCCCATTAGAGCAACCACAACCAATCTTTCCACCTGCCCATGTTAGTATAAAAACTCCATCTCACTGAATTTGCCTTGTATTTCAGACTGATTATTGGAAATAATAGAAAATCATATTCTTTTGACATTCTATAGATTGTGTCTACTTAGTATAACAGTAAAGTGTAATGATGTATCATTAGCTGATAAAGGGGCTGCCTCAGGAGGGACAAAGAAAGAAAAGAACATATTTGAGTGCATTCTTATACTACTTCCATTCCTCAGATTTGAATTAAATTCAACTTGAGTATCATTAGTTTAAAAATGCTTATATTTTTAAGCTAGAGAAAGTAAGTATACTGCATTAAATAAATTAGCTGAACATTATTTATAAATCAAATTGCTCAATAAACACTTTATTTTCCTAACAGAACTGATATTCAACTTGGCAATTTGTATAAACAATATGTATGTTCTTAATGTATACGTTTATCTACAATAGTAAACATAAGCAACCTTTTGCCTATCATATAATGCCCCTAAAGGCATTATGGGTTAACAGTGATTTAATCCCCTTATGCATGCATAATATGACAAGCTTTGCATAAATGATAATAAATAATTGGTATGTATAAATAATTCATCATTTATTTTTGCAGTAGAAATAGAATTCTTAGACATATTTTAAACAAAGGGAATAGCAAACATGATCTCAATCAGAAAAGGGGTTAAATCACACTGCACAAAACAATGTTTCAAATAATCAAGACTCATATATGCAACATATATTTTTATTTCTTTCATGCTAACATATTATATTGCCAACTTGTTCTCAAGTATGGAACAGCACATATTTAACAGCATAATAAAATAATGTAAGTAATAAATGCTACATTGGACATTTAATCCAAAACAAGAGGGAATGATATCTCAGAAAAAAAATAAGTGCATGTACTTTGTTCTCTAGAAAACTGAACTTCATTGGTGGATCTCAGGTTTTTTCGGGAATCAGTTACAGTGTTTTGGAGATATTCCTCTAGCCCTCCCAGTGCAGCTAATAGCTGATAATATTTTAGTATGTTAATTTTTGTAGCAATTTCTTATTTAACAGTGGTTCTGTGGCTGTATAATAAATTACTAAGTGGATTACTTTTTTGGATGAAGTAATATCCCAAATAAAGAAATAAAAAAATACAATATTACTTTAAATAGGTAATAGTTTTAATAGTTAAGAATCATTAAGGTTTCAAAATTCAGTGTGTATAGCAGTGAATTAACTTTAAGAATGTAATGCCATCCTTATTCAACAAGGCAGTCAAATATACACTTAACTTTAAGCACATGCATCAATCTCATTGACTTCACGTTACTCTCTCTCTAGAGTATATTTCTTTTCTTTAGGAAGACACTGATTCTTAACTACTAGCAAACTGCTGACTCAACTTGCTTCAATAAGTCCCTCTGAAGCTTCCCATAGTCTTCTCTAATTTTGACCAACAGAAAGAGCATTGGCCTTTGCAGATGTTGTCACGTCATTTCTTAAACCTTTCTACTGACAACTCTATTTATAGATACATATATCAAGTAGGAGTGCTCACAGTATCTAAGGAGGTTAAAAAAATACCGTGACAAAGGAAAAGCCCACAATTATTGTATATTGGTTTTCCCCACTAATATTAAATATTTCTAGTTGTATTAAGGAACTGAGATACCTGGCTGTTAATGTATTACTCTGTAAAAAAACCCCTTTATACCTAGATTATGACTTTTAGCTATTTTTTCAAGCAAAAACAGAACCTGACCTCTCACCTCATGACTACTTAAAAATCATACATAAGCAATGTTAGCTATTTTGAAAGTACAAGTTAATATGTTTCTATTATTTGCTTGTAAAACAGGGAATTGTGATGTGCACAAATTTGCCTTTGCTCCTACCATGTCATGGCCACTCAGTTGTTTCATTATACATTATTCATTGCTATTCATTAGTTTCAACCAATTTCCTAATATTAAAGCTTAAATCCCAGAAATTTCCCTATTTCTCATTTAAAATTAAATAAGAACTCTCTATACTATCTAATATAGCAGCAACATTAAATAAAATATTGGTTTTTTGGTTTGTGTTTTGCTAACAGTTCACTTAGAATTTGAGCATTTTGGTGTATTATTTTACTTGAACCTCTTTCCTGACATCTCAGCATCTGACTATGCTCTAAAAGGCACAAGACTTACAAAGATCCTTGCTTAAATCCAACATATCAAGTCTCAGCATTCCTTCTCAGCTGCCATCTGACCTCAGAGTCATCTAAAATCTATAGGTTTTTTATTTCTTATGAGTTCAGCTGCCTTCACATCCAGCTGTCTGTTCCTGGGCCCCAAAAGGACCGTTTCTTCTCTGGGGAATCCTGAGCAGTTTAGGCACTCAGGTAATACTGGAAAGCTTTCAGGTTTGTATTTCCTCCACTTGCCTCCCCAGCACCACCCAGAGTGGTAGACATTTCCTGGGATGTATAATGATTTGACACACTGCAAAGAGGCACAAATACAGAAAATAGCAATCAGTGGATATTATCCAACAGTTCAGCTATCAGAGCATCTGCAGAGGATGTAGGACACCTGCGTTTCATTTCTTCTTTCTCTTGTGGATGCTCTACACCAAAGCCTACGATTTACTTATGGAAGCCATGGTTTTGATTCTTTGTGCTGCAGCTATTCCATGTGGTGTGTGGGACAACATATTATTTAGGGCATCAGAAATAGTGAAATCACAATTCTGAAGCAAAATATTAAAATTTTAAACTTGGCTTGCAGTCTCTGATGCAGTGCATATTTTGCTGTTGATACAAAATAGTCATTGGATCAGGATGTGTGAGCTCCCCATGCCGTCATGCTTTGCAGCTTGTCTGTGCCTGTGCATTTACCTGAGCATTGACAAATGCAGGCTCATATCCCTTCGGGCATAGGAAAGAACTGGGACCATGTCCCATACTTCCTGTTCTGCAGAAGCAGCATTAATGAGAAGAGGTCTTTTTCTGCGATTTTGCAGAGACCAGCTCTCTAAGACAGGACACCACCTGGCCATACCAGGGCCAGCGCCTGTGTGAGAAATGTACCAGGAACAGTCAGTCAGGCACTGCAGAAGGTGGGAAAAAGTAATGCAGAATTAGATGGGTGCAGCTTCACAACATTTTGAATTTTAAAAAATGTGCCTCCTTGTCCTTCCATCTTGCAAACCTTTGCTTCTGTTGAGCTGCAGGTTCAACTCTCTTAACATAGTAGAAGATATATATTTTTTGCTTTCCTCAGGGGGTTAGTTTTCTGCCAGGCAGTGAGCTAAACAGGCTTATTAGCAGCACAAACATTGTCGTGCAAATGACAGCTCGTGAGTGTGCAGGCAAGCAGAGGAGAAAAAAATGGCAACAGAGTGTTGTTAGATCAACCCAGCAAGTACTCCTTTCCTGCACCCTGGGGTCAGGGCACCACCTGCTCTCCATGTCTCCTGTTGACCAGTGGAAGTTGCTCCTTACCAGCAGGCTGGCTGCTGGGACACCCATGGCAGGCATTTTCACTGAGTGGAGGGATGTCCATTCTGGTGAGCAGCAAGGTAGCCAGGTTAGGAACTTTACACCTACAGTGTTATAAAGTTCAGGTAGTTGTTGGATCTGCCCTGTAACATAAGAAAATATTTTAATAAGGCAGCATAATAACTCCACATATAAGGAAATTAATTTTTTCCTGTAATTTTTACATAGTGCTTTGAATTTTTGCCTTTGTTCCACAGAAGTCCATTTATTAAGCGTCTTGAAAAAGAGAGTGCTGCTTCCATTAAACAAAAAAAAAGGAAAACTTTAAGAATATCAGAAATGTTCTTTGTAAGGTTTTTGCTTCTGATATACCTCAACTTTGCCAGACCATTGTCTTGTTTTTTTAAAAAGAAAATATATTTTAACTTACAATCTGTGTATTATTATTTAATGTAGAATTTATAAGTTACCTACTTAGGTGTCATTCTATTAATTGCTTCTGTATGCTCTAACTTTCCATGTAACTGATAGTAGCTGCTGATGTCATTGCTTTCCCTGGATATCTTTGCTCTAAGAAGAAGAAAATAAGTAAGAAACATTTGAAATAAGGTCATTAAAATTATATGCAAAGGGAAAAACCTAAGTAAACATCTAATTTAAGCTGAATATTCTCTTAAATTGATAATTTCCTAAGTGTTTTTCCTTTGAGGGTGAACAACAAATACCAAAGCCTTGCAACAGTAAGAGAACATATGTAGGTTAATATTTGGCCTCCACATTGGCTTTTTCCCTCAAGTATTATTTCTGTCTTAGCCATTTAAAAGAACCATTGCAATCATGGATGCCACTTACAACCTACACAGTGGAAATTAGAGCCTTTTAGGGAAAAGATATTTGGCTGATAAAAACCTAGCTCCTTCAACTTTGGTGCGACATAATATTTCTTTTGGCAAGGGGTCACTGGTGCTTAGCATACATCATCACTAACTTATTAGATCTTGAGGCAATTAGCTGAAAACAAACAGAAGAGACAAGCCCTGTATTGAGCTATAGAAACCAGAAGAAAATAGCCCATGGCACTCCATTATTCCAGAGCTTCATCAAAGGCTAGACACTGGCTGCAGTTTAAAGAAAGGAGTGCATTGTTTTCTTGTAACGTCTATACAGTATAGGGACTTTATAGTGTTATTTTTCTACTGATTCAAGTTACATGCAAACTTGTCTTGTTGTAATAGGGCAGTGGAAAGAACTTTTCAGTTTCTGCCTAAAACAGCATATGCAATGTGTTGCTTGATTAGCTTAGGATTAAAAATCCAATTAGATACTCCGTTTTTATGGGAAATCACATTAGGAATTTTGAGAAATATTACTGAAAACCACTGCTTAAAGTAATTGTCCATGATAATATGCCCCAAGTGAAGAATTGATATCTAAGGAACCCATGGAATCATCTAAGCAAACTGACCTTTAACATTTCCAACGTAAATATGTATTTCTGAATAGAAGATTTCAAGTTTAGCTGAGAGATATATTTTACTAATTTCAATAAGAAACAACAATATTTTCCCCTACAGAAAAAGATAACCATGTTAGAGAAAGTATTTATTACTGTAAGCATGATACAAGTAAATGTTATCCTCAGGCTAGAAGTTGTCTGTTTTTGTTTTTTTTTTTTCAGTAATATATTTCACAATGTGTTATGGTAAATACGGTGCTAACCAATAGAATGTGGCTTCACTTATGTATGGTAAATAATCAGAATTATGATGCAAAACCTTTTGTAATTCTTATTTAAGAAAAAAATTCTTAACTAAAGAAAATTTAATTATTTGTTTTCAGAAAAGGAAAATAAGCTTTAGAAGTACCTGGCTGTCCTTGTCACTTGTTTCTTTTCTGGTTATTAGACATCCTTTTTTGTACATTGATTGAGCCATACTAGAATATTACATACCACTGGTTACTTTTTAAGCACAGTACATATCTAAATTAATTAGCATTTTAAGAAACTAGCTACTTCAAGTTAAAATTTTATAATACTTTCCGAAAAATCCAGCAAAATATTTTATCTTGAATGTCAATATCATCTTCCTTGGTTTTTTACTCTCTTCCCCACCCAAAACAAGATCAAACCAAACCACTCCAAGTACATAAACTGAGACACTTACTTAAACTTATAAAGGCCTCCTTTGTATCAGTGGTGGATTCTGAACCTAGAGCCAACAAAATCTAATGCTGAAGGCTTGCAATATGATGGTGTAGGCTGGAAGATAAAGAGCAATGCCATCATTCTACTCCCTTTTCCCCTTTCCTATAGCTTAATGATCAAATGATTTGTAGACTACCTTGCTCCCAATACAGGGAGTACCTCAAACACATTCTTTACTCTCTTGCCTTCTGGATCAGACCTGCAAGGCAATTAACAGTTACTGCTTTTAATTATACTGAAGAGTTACCAAGAGTTTAAAAGTAAGCAGATCAATGAAGGCCATCACAGTAATATTTCATGCACCCTCATCTGGTATTTCAGTTCTGAGACAAGACTGAGGTTGTAAATACTTTATCATGTTCTGTATAATATATTTTTGTAGAAAGTCAATCCTTTTCTAACAAGGGAACGTAGAAAGAGGTCTATCTGAAAAAAATTCAACATGTTGCTGGACGTGCAGTATGACTTTCATGCTTCTTTGGAATTAATGTTTGCAGAAATTGCAGTGCTAAAAATAAAGTTAAAAAGAAGAAACAACCGTGAAAATGATTAGCCTATATTTATTTTCAAAGACAAGTTTATTATTTGCAATTTTCCCTAAACAACATAAACATTAAGTTAGCTTTTTCCATAGTAATGTCTCCTTTCCTATTGCTTATTTACTATTGCAGGTCTATATCTTTTCATTTCTTCAAAATCACTGGACTGATTTAAAATAGTCTTATCAATTTCATGTGAATGGTCTATGGGATGCTAGGATTTGGTCAAATTCTTTCCCACAAGAGGTTTCAATTTGCTCATCATCCCTCCTGGTATCTGGTTTCGAGACATGATGTGCAGAATTACCTTTAATATCAGTTCTGCAGATACATTGCATTAGCAGAGAATATTAGACACAATTCCTTTTAGATCTGATGTGCTGTCGTTGTCTTTAAGTTGTCAGGGTGTCAAATTAATGGCAACTGGATAAGGTTGCCATGACTTAAGGGATCACTGTAAAAGGAAAAACAATCTTTTATATCTTTTCTGAGAGAAAGGAAGACAGCTGTTACATATCGTTCTGCTGTGAAGCCCCCTCAACAAATATTTACTTTGTTATGTTATCAGAGGAGATATATGTATGTATGTATATACATGTACATATAAATATATAAAATTCCCCCTATAAAATTAAAAAAAAATAGCATATCTGTGGTAACTTTAACATAAAAAGCAGAAAATCTATAATTTTAAGCTTGCTCAGATAAAGCATTTTATGTTGTATAACTTTAAAAAATACTGTTTTCCTCCAAACCACCTGAAAACATAGTATAGCAGTTTCTATTAATTTAGAACCATGTATCTACAAATGGTGGCAATTGTTTTTATGAAAAAAAAAAAAATCAAATCCCACATGCTATATACTTTTTTGCTCTGTTAAGAACTTCATTATATTTATTTATTTATTTATTTACAATTTGGGAAGTTCTTTTCCTTAGAGTGTAGAATTGTAAATGGGCACGATTTTTTGATTTCTGCAGGAGAAATGCATTCTTAGAAAAGCAATGTAAGAATGACATTTGCACAGATACAAGAAGTTCACAAATGATCCTGGAAAAGCTGGACAAGTGGTCAAGTGTTTCCTGTGGACTTGACAAGGGATCTTTGCATAAACCCTGATTAAGCTGGAGAAGTAGTTCGGGGGTCAGGAGTCCTGGATGTATGGTTGTATAAATTGAGTGGCTGAGAACTCTTCAGTGGCTAGAAAGACAGCAAATGCTATTGAAATCCTTAGATGGAGAAAGCTAAGATGTGCAAGTCAGCTCTCAGGTTGGATTTAAATACGCTGGCAACCGGTTTAGTTGGGTAGGTTTACATGTCACATTTTAAAAATATTTTTAACAATGTAAATTTGGTGAGAGAGCCTACTTAAATATTCACTTTGTAGTGTGTACCTATTATCAACTATGAATGCAATTAAAATAAGTTAATACTTACATACAAACAAACAAAAAATCTACAGTGACACCTTATATGCAATAGTAGTTTACACTCCTCCCACAACACTTCACTTACTCTGCCTCTGAGAAAGCCTGAGTAAATACACAGGCTTTGCAATGTCCAGAAGATAGGACTCCTTGGTCTCTGTACTACTGAATATCCTCCAGAACCCAAAGGTCCTGAAAATCTTCTACTTTGAGCCCCAAAGTAGGGATCCTTAGGGACTGTCTGGTTAAGCACCCAAGCTGAGCTCATCTGCTGAGTCAGAGGATAAGGAAATAGTTGGTTTCTTGGATAACAAGCCCCATATTAAACAGGGTTTTATAAATTACAAAAAAACCTCTCAAATTTCATCTGCAATGTAAAGTATGTTTTAAGAAGTTCAGATGTGATGTGCTCCACATTTCCATGTAATTGATAGTAAAAAAAGGATTCACAGCCTCTGCTGTTAGGTAAAAGGATTCACAGCCTCTGCTGTTAGGTTGATATCAGAAGCACAACTCTTAGATTACCTGCCTTTTACAGTGAAGACCTGTAAACCTTCTTTCATGAAAAAGCAAATATTAATTCTGATCCTTCCTCAAACTGTTTCCTCATACCAAACCATCAATCTTACAGGTACTGAGCTCCAGCCAGAAAACTTCTCCAAATCCTAGTTATGAGCTAGATGTTGGGAGAGCCAGCTGGTAACCACAGGGATTTAATAAAAAAACCCAGCACTGTTACTGGTATCACAAAGGTCCTGCTGTTGGAAATACCTTGTTTCTCATAGTGATCTTCCACTGAGCACGGCAAGTGCTAGAACACAGTCTCCATGAAAGATCCAGTGAAGGAGGAATATGTACGTTTCCCCAGCCTGATCAACTCTTTAGAAACCTATCAAGAAGCACAACAATGTTATCAGCTTGCTAGCATCAGTTGTATAAAGTCAGTTAAGAAGGCTAGTAATTGAAAGCAGAGATGATGAAAGTTTGATATTTTTTTCCATTGCAAAAAATTGTTAGACCCGCAATAAAAAAATCTGTATTACTACCATACTGACAGCTAATGTCAGTTTATCTTCATCACAGATATTTATTTGTGGCAAGAAGATATAAGTTTTATTCTGATAACTGCTTGATATAAAGACAATATAATTACAAATTATAAGTAAAACTGGAGTTTTTGGGTGCTGAGTGGGACATACAAGCTTAAATAATCTTGAATGATTTTTACCTTTTCTTCGGCCAATTCCTCTCACTGCTAAGGTGTTATGTAAAAAGTTATTGTAAACACTGGTCATCTTTTGAAAAAAAAAAAGAGGGAAAGCTACTCAGTTCTTAGGAAGAGCAAATGTAGTTAACAATCTTTAGGAGAAAGTTCTGGATTCTAGGCCATAAATGAAAGGTAATGCTTGAGAACAGAATTATGCCCAAGCTCTAGAAATGCTAGAGCTTCAAACAGATCTCCACTCCTAAGGTTCATTATCACCTAGCTTCAACTAGCTTTCTACTTAACATAAGCTTCTGTCTTTGCCAAGCCCTAGCCCTCCACAGACACACTAGGAAAAATGTATCCATAATTCTGGGTTTAGAATCTACTGTGAATATTGGGCTCCAAAAAGTTGGGCTTTCCTGACCAGCTCACAATTCCTTCAATATTTTAATGAATTGGGATCTCATCCAAAGGATCAAGTTGCCAAAGCTGTAAACAATTAGGATGAACATCTCTTGAAAAGACTGAATCACTGAATCGGAAAAAAGAAATAATCATATGGAACCTTCTGATAATGTTTTACTAGATTCACAAGTGCCAGTGTTACAACTGAGGAAAGAAGGAACTAGGGGTTATGAAAACAACAGTAAAGTTAAGTGGAGATGAAAGCAGATAGAAAAATAATAAAAACATGAGTAACATTTGGAAGAAAGGAGAAGTTAGTTGCAATAAATACAGAAGCAAGGAAAAGCATACGACCAGTAAAGGAATTAGAAAGGATACAAAGAGAAAAGAAGGTTTAACTGTGAAGAACTGGGAAGTTTTAAAGTAAATTGAAATAGAAATTGTTCTCAAAAGGATACAGGCTCATTGTTAGGCAGATATGTTTATACTCACCAGTAAAAATGTGGAAAAGGTAAAAGCATTTACTAAATATTTCTATTTTG
>NW_010311662.1:45005-60963 GCF_000700745.2 Antrostomus carolinensis
GTGTAATACAGAAACAATCTTTTAATTATTATTTGAATAATATGGAACTCCTAGGAGATTAAAAGAAAATTAACAAGGGCAAGAAAGGGTAAACAAGAAAAGTGAGGTAAATCCAGTCATGTTAACCTGACATCAGTCCTGAGGAAAACAATGGATGACTGGTATGAGACTCGATTAATAATGGAAGGAGGGAAATATAATTAATGCCAATTAATGTGGTTTTATGGAAAATAGATCTTGTCAAACTAATTTGATATTTTTGTGAGATTACAAGTTGGATTGATAAGGTAATAATGTTGATACAATACACTTAGACTACTACAGAATATTTGGCATCATGCTACAGAATGCTTTGGTTAAGGATAAAAAATCAACATGGCACACATTAAGTGGATTAAAAACTGTCTATCCTACTGACCTCAAGATGTAATAATAAATGGGATATGATCAGCAATAGTTCTGTTTCTAATAGGACCCTGTAGGTTATTGTCTTGAACTATTATTTCTGAAAACATTTATTGATAATGTTGGGACACTGTAAAATTAACTTATTTGAGGCTTAGAGGAGACAAAAAGACTGGGAATTTTAAAAAAATACAGGCAACAAATTACTGAAGCTACATTTAACAGAAAGATTGATGAGTGCTCTTATCACATTACTCATACTCTTGTCTCCCTTGTAGCACACCATTGTCCAAGGCAACCAGCATATACACCAAATGTGGCAGAGTAAAGTCAGTCACAGGATAAATCTTGCAGTTGTCTTCTGCAGCTGATGTTGGGATCTTTTAATCACCTGGGCCTCTTCAGTTATGGATGGAGGGAAGAAGAGCTGGATTTGACTAGTGGCTTTGGCCAAGTGAATGTGTAGGCAGAGGTGGGCCTTGCTAGTCAGCAAGACACCTTTGACAGCTTGGACTATGTGAAACCCAGGACACTGAGTTTCTCTGAGCAATGTTGGAGCCTACCTGGAGAGCTTGGGAGAGGCACCTTTCATAGAACATAAAATAGCTACTGAGCAGTGCTTCTAACACTGTGTGCCTAGCACCAAGTAGCTGAACATCTTGCAAATCTGGGACCACCAACAGAGAATGGAGACTTTTTTTTTTTCCTGGGTGTGTATGAGAACTTTTCTTTTTATTCTTGAGGCATCAGAGTTGTCTGTAGTATCTCCAGCTCATCCACAAAATGTTGGCATCAGGCTCTGGAATGAACCCTATGACCCCAATGGGTGATTTCCCTCAGCAGTAAATCACTTTGAAATGCACAAATCTAAAATTAAGATCATGCTGATGGAAGTGAGCAGGATGGACATCCTCATATAGTCAGAAATATTATACAATCACTCAAACTCTGCTTTACTATTACATTTGCTCCAAAAAGCAGACTCTCTAGATACTGAAGGAAAGTCAGACCCTAATATTAAGAAGCAGATGTCCTCCTGATTGCACTAACTTCCTATTCTGTTTGAACTTTTCGTCAGTCTTTGGAAGCTTTCCTTAGTGTGCAGTTTTGCTTTTCAGAGGCCTTATTACAAGAGGCTCAACTTGGGATGAAGCAGTCCATGTTCTGTATCTGTGCTCCTACTACTTCAGTAGAATTAATTCACTCAATGTTTGGGGTTTTTGGCCCTGGAGTGAGGCTCAAAGCTGAGAAAGCTGCATGAAAAGAAATATTTTAAATATAAGTCTCTGTTATTGTAGGGTTGAAGCATTGTATACGAGATATTGCAAATATGAAAACAACAAGCATACAAAATTAGGGAATTATTCCTAGCCCAGATATTGGCAAAAAAACCCCAATCACTGTCTCAGGAGGCTGACAATTTCTGTTAAGCATCACTAGCTTTATTTTCAGGTACGATTATAATTGTCATTTCTCCTTTGCACTTTCAACTCTGCCTCCCAAAGGCTTATTCTTTCTCATCTTTCCTCCTCATCACATGATGGAAAACGAGCATTGAGGTTTTTGGCAGACAGTGATGGAAATGCAGTGATCTCTGCCACCCTTGCTGTGTCTGCTTGTGGACATAACAGCATGAGCTCCCACAGCAGGGCCTTACTGAAGGGACTCTTGCTGAGAGGCCTGGTCATCACTTCAAGGACCTGAATGGAAAACAGACCTGAAGGAGCTTGTGCTACATTTTTATTTCAGACACTTATTTCCTAAAGGGACTCTTCTTGTCTGTAGTCTGCTTTGGCATATTTTCCTATTCACACAACAGAAACTGTGCAAGCTCCATTGGGTAGGCAAACTCTCAGTCCTTTAGCTGGCACTTCTCCATCTGGAAGCAGAGGCACAACAGTCTTCTCAGGATCATCTGCTGGCCAACTTTTCTAAGCATGTTGTTTCACAGTCTTATCAGAGACTTTACTGGGTGGAGCAAAGAGATATTGGTGGGATTTCATCAGTCTTTGAAGTTTCCTGACATCACAAAGAGCAAATTTGTCATTCATTTACTCCTCACAATTCAGGTTGACCTGTTAGGCCCCTCAGACACATCTGCCTAGCAAGGCCATGGTTTGCAGCTTTATTCTATTTTACTGTGCTGACTGAAATCTCTAGTTGATCCAGAAACCAATGGTTACAGGAGACCTCTCCTCAGACTATTTTCCCAAGGCATAGTACAATTGTGGTACAGGGCAGGGAAAGGGCAGGGAGAATTTGAGGTAAGCTTTTCACATTAGCAGCATGTGACTTCAACTGCTGGAGTAAGATAGTGGTAAAGAAAAGGCTTTGGAGGACAGCAGATGAATTACTCTGCCTGCAACCTTTGCTGAACAGCAGAAAAATGTGTCTATTTTACCTTATCCCTGACATAGGGATTCCAATGAAGACACCGCATTTTTGGAACTACTACAGTTGAAGAGTCATGTACCTGTTCTCCCTACTTGAAAAGCCCCACAACCATTCAGATTTGAGATTTCTAGAATTCAGGTCACAGTTTGGTAGCGCTGGGAAAATGCTAGGATTATCAGCTATACAGGGATTTTTTCAGGAATGAGTACTTCAACATAAACTGAGAAATCATCTAGAATTTTTGCTTGATTTAAGATTTACCTACTTTATCTTTAAGAAATTACCTGTGAGGAAAGGCTGACAGATTGATACAGCAAAGCTGGGGGCTGTAGCAGGTGACAGGGATTAGGCATTTTCTGTTCTACATAATACCCTACCAGATAGCCTAAAATATTGGTCAGTTTGTCAAGGATTTTTGCTTACAGGAGCTGCCAAGTTCTGTTTTGCTGCCTCTGTTTACATTCTGGAGGGTTTCTGAGGGTGTTCTTTGTCTCTGGAATCTCTGCTTCAAAGAAGCACTGCAAGACTCTATTTGCAAACCTTCCTTTGAACATACACTGGATCTCTCTGGCACTCTCTTGCACTGCATGGCAAAAATTTGGGCAGGAAAAGACATACAGCTTTCCTGATATCATGTTATCACCAGAAAAATGTAAGTGAAATATTTGAAAGTGTAAAATTGTGGAAATGGAATTTTAGTGAACAATATAGTGAACAGTTATATGACCTCGATAGGTTCGCTTGCTTGCATACTTCATGCAATGCAGAAGTCCACAACTATCAGGGAGAAAATAAGGAAAATGAGAAGGGACTGTGTTTGTGTCTATAGAATTAGTGAGGATGCACAGGGAAGAAAAACAGAAATAATATGATAACTGAAAGTGTTGCAGCGTCCTAAATTACTTTCTTTACATTGCATCTGAACAGCTACTAGTTTTAATGATGCTTGTATTTTACTTACTTGCAGGTAGGAATGGACAGCCCTTTCTGGATATCTAAAAAGATTCTTGTCTTGTATATAATACAAATATATCTTTCTCTCTGGCAGTTGAACAGTCAGATGTTATGGTAAGCATAGATGTAATAATAAGGATAAAATAAATAGGGGTGCCAGTGTTGTTTGAGAAATAATATATGGTCAGTGATGGAAAGCAGTGCAATACATCTCACAAAGAAAGCAAAACTAAAGTTGTGTAATATGAATGTTATAAATGAACATAATATGAATATATCAGATGCTATAAATGAACAGACCACAACAGCATTTACAACTGTGATACTGGATTATAGCTCAGTATAAGATATACCCTTTATGTGTCCTTAACTTCTGCATTTTCTGGATCTTTTCAGTACTTGTATCTTGTATCTTGCTATCAGTGGAGCCAAGACGCTACAACAGTCAAGCAATTTTAATTTTGCCCAAAACCCACCTCCAAAACAGTAAATTTTATCTGCTGGTATTTGATCTCCTCATACTTACTGCTTCTGGATGTGAGACTTATTGCTAACCCTAGGCAAACACAAGCAAGACATGCTTCTGATGCATCATGCTCCTCTTCTTGGTGTTATGAAAGCTATATGACTGAGGTGGCACAAATAAAGAAAAAAAAATTACTATAATAGACAAAGAGAACAAGGATAATGTTGAAAAAGAAAAGATCAAAGTCAAAAGAGAAGTTAGCATGCTGAAAACAGCAGCAGAGAGTCCTTGGACCAAAGCATTTAAGAATTATTCAATAGCTTGGCTATTCAGAGATACATTTAAGTGTCATGAGAAAAATGCCTTTGGAATCATTTTTGGAAAGCAGTATATTGAGTTCTGTACCTCATCATAATTTTTTTCTTTTTTTTTTTTTTCCAGTGGACAGAGTAATGCTTGAGCTAGCAGGTAAAGAATTTGCCAGACAAGTGGATTATCACTGTTAACATTAATGACAGAGAAGCAGGGTGGCAACAAAGAGCTGCACCACCTTTAGAAGCACATTGGATAAGGAAGGTCAGCAGGACTGACCCAAGGAGATGATCTATATGTGATTTTAATGCTGTCAGCACTTATTTGATAGTTCTTCTTGAGCAATGAAGGGACCTGAGAAAAAGGCACTAGAGTACTTAGGTGCCAGTCCCATGAACCAACAGATCTGAAGCCAAGCAGCTGCCTACCTTCCTGTGACGTGAAGGCTGCAGATGGAGGAGAAATAATCACCACTGGAGAATCCTGCTTAACCAGCTCCCCTGGTCAGGAAACAGCAGAGGAAGGTCCCTGCTGAGGAACTATAATTTTTCTAGTTTCAGAAGCCGGCTGAACACCCTACTCCCGTATATCAAATGTGAGGCTCTCAGCAACAGTATTTTTCATCTTATACATGTGTAGCAAAACTATTTCTTATCACAGTTAAGAATCTACTGAAACTTCTCTTCTTTGAACCAAAAATGTAAATATTGAATATCTATTCCTATTAGTAATATTTTGTTGCATATCCTCTACATGGTTTGTCTACATACTGATTAATATCTACTCATTTATATCAAGCATTATAAATCTGTGAAAAGATCTGAAACAATAACATCTAAAAATGGAGGATCTGTCACATAGAACAAATTGTTGTATATAATAATTTTCTAAAATACTTTCCTTTCTGCAATGAAACATTACACATTGAAACAGACACTGTTTAAAAATTAATACATTTATACATTCAATAAATACTAAGGTGTAACTAACAATCAGAGAAAAATTATATAACTCAGTAGTTTCTTAATTATTCTTATTTTTTGGTAAAATATTCACAGATTATTGGGTTAAGGTACATGCTGCTAACTGGTATTGGAAGGTTGTTCTTTTACCAGTTGAAGAAGACAACAACTCTCCAATGTTCTCTACAGGAATGAATACTTTCAAAGGTCACCTGTTACCAAGTAAAGCTCCAACACAGAGAAGCCTGTGACGAATTTCATTGTTCTTGCACTGTGTCAGATAAACCAGGTCTTCAAAAGATTTAGTTTATGTGTTGCTAGTGATATTAGTTGTCACAGAAACTTTGTCCTGAGTAGATGACACATTATTTCATTAAATATTCTTAGATCAGTTGCTTAGCTTGTCATGTGCTAAAAGCATCACTTCGTTTTGTACTGTCACAGTTTACTTCCAGTGCTAGCTATGGTGTAACCTTGTACTTGTACCTTAATGAAATTCTTGTCAAGTCCTTGTCATGGTTATAATTTCTAAAATTATTTGAGTTTGTTGTGTCTTGTTTTGGTTTGGTTTGGTTTGGTTTGGTTTGGTTTTAAACGTCTTAGTTGCAAAGTCTCTGAAAAATAGGTTCTAATTGGAATTGTTTTCCCTTTCTTTTCACCCCCTACAGTAGTACAGTTTCTTACAAGGATACAAATATTTTCTGGTCAGAAACGCTTATCTCCTTCACATTATATTCAACCTGAAAACCAGCTGGGACTTCAGACTTGTTCTTGAGTTCAGCATCTTGTCATATACTTGAGTACGCTTTGATTGATACAGATACAAGGTTCATGTAACAATACAAGGAAAACATTATAGACTCATGGAGAGGAAATTGTCATCAGCAAGCCCATGCACCTGGTCTGAGATGAATTTTCAGATCAAAATGTGTATTTCCTTTTTTGCTTTTTGACAGAGAGTAGTACTTGACAGGTTTCTGGTTCTTCAGAAGTCTCTTGATGGCTGAAAGAAGTGACAACCCTCAGATCGGAATGGCATGCAACAGGCTACTGTGTTCTTGTACAAATCAAAGCACTCTTTCAAACTTGAACCCTCTTTTCTGAGTTAGAAAAAGTATAGGAGGAAAAATGATCATTTAACATTAAGTATCACGGATAAATGTTAAATATTCATGTTTGGATGCACAGTGCAAGAGCCAGGTTGCCAATGTTGGTCTGAATATTTTTCAGGAGACAGCAAGAAGAAAAATATTTCTTTGTAATTGATAATATATTTTTAGTACCATGTAGCTGCTTCTCAAATATTTCTTTGATGATTTTGATAGAATTCAAAATTGCAAAACTTTCTCTTTCTTGCAATATCCCAGTTATTCAAAAGGCAGGCAAAATTTAAAAAATATTAATATGAAAATTATTACCTCTTCCCAGTGTGCAGAGTGGACTCTCTTTTTATTTTTTTTTTCCTTTTTTGGAAAGAAAATAATTGTACACTTTAAAAAAATGTTTGTATAAATAACTTAGCATTTCCTGTCATTTTTTAAAGAATTTTAAAAGGCTGCTGAATTATGTTTAACTAACAATTTTCATCCCAGCTGCTGATACTTCTCGTTGATGGCTCCCAAAAGGAGCCATGTAACCTGGAGACCAGGGATTACCAGGGATCTAACCCATGGTCCAGCATTATGAAGCACCACCATAGGACCTTAGCTGTGCTTTATGGGATATTAATATTGTTGGGTTGTGAGAGAGCACATTAGCATGTATGGAGAACAAGAAAAGTAAAACCAAATAGAAGTAACATTGTTGACAGAGAAAAAAAGAGGATCCCTGGAAGCTGATCACTCAGATTAAGGATCGATGTTTTTCAAGGCTGATACTTCCCAGCTTGACTAACAACTCTTATACTCACAGAGGTGGTGAGCATACTGATGCTTTGTAGAGTAGTTCATTAATCCATGAGCGTATCATCTGTGCTGGGTATTAGGCAATATATGTTTAAAATATGTTTAAAATGAAAATGGAAATATAATGTACTCAAAACCTACATGTAATCCTGTTTACAGAGACTCTGCCCATTGTTAAAGATATCCAAGTAAAAGCGATCCAATGGACAGATGAACATTTTGATCATTCTGGCATGAATCTGGGATGATAGATGATGTAATAACTAAACATTTTTTTCTTAGAGCTTTTACAGTCCTTTTTTTAAATGCAGGACTCCCTTTCTATTTATTCAGACTCTGGTTATGGCAGCTCAGAACGGTTGTTGAAACAAATTGCTGGGGTTTTTTGTTTTTTTTTTTTTTTTTTTTTTTTTGAGCCATCACAATATTCAAATGAAGCTTTGGGATCAGCTCAAAATAAACCTGCTGTAGGAGATTAAATATTCACTTAACTATTGTCTGTTATTTATTTATCTACAAAATGAAACAATTTAATGGGATATGGGGATAAATTTACACATCTGAATCAAGTAAACATCTACCTGTTTGGGTACAGGTACAACCTGTCAGCTCTTTCTGCCTTCTGACAATGAACATGGAATAAGGTGAATGAAGGAATATAGCAGGTGAGATAACCAGATTATAGCAAAGGCTGTTTTCTGGATGTATTGTCTGACCAAATCTTGTGTGATGACTTAGGCTTGTGTGGCAGTTTGCAATACCTTTTTCATCAAGCCTATTTTTTTCTCTATTGCCACTTAAACGAGGTTTAATTGACCCAAGATAACTGACAGGAAATGATCATTTTAATTATTTGTATTCTTTAAATGAAAGCTAGCAAGGCAAGACTTTTTTTCAGTCAGTGCCAATTTGGTCTGAAACATGCAAAGATACTGGAAGACATTCATTGACGTGCAGACATGAGAGCACAATGCTCAAAACTGTTTTACCAAGATTATAGTTAGGAAATTGCCACCTCTAGTTAGGGGAGTCCAAGGGAAATGCTTTGAGATTTTCTGAACTTTTTTTTGGAACTCTGAAGATAACTAGCAACCAAGTATCCTGGCAATTTGTAAAAACTGTGGTTTATGGTTTCTGACCAACTTCATGGACATCTCTTGAAATCTAGGCATGAAATGCCAAATGTTGTTGTTACTGAGGAGCAGAATCTAACCATAATTTCTCTAATCGAAATTATAAACATAATTTACTATTAAAATATTGATTTTTCACCTAAGACTAAAGAGGGTGGAATGTCACCATTTTTTTCTCACTAGCATTTAACAGGTTTTTCTAGGGACCTGGGGCACTGGGTGGGAAACTGAAAAAATAAAATGTCAGTTTTTACATACAGAATTCCCCAAGTCAAAACTGATTCAGATGTCTTATACTCATCTCCCCAGGTGAGAGGAGATTTTCTCTACCAAAGTGTCAAAAGCACTGAAAAGAGCTAATTTTACTAGATTTGCTTTATGTGTGAAATAAAATGTTCCACATTGCCCTATTTAACAGTACTGAGACGATGCCCATCTGTTCTAGCAATGGGGATCTCTCTGATGGAATGTCTCCCCTCTATTCAATATACATAAACATCATATGGAAATGGAATTCTTATTGTAACTCGTAAACAATAGGATTTAAAAGGTCTGAGGATAAGATTAACATATTGTTACAACAGTAAAGTTTGATTTAAACAATTCTGATTTCTTGAGAGTGTTCTTCATATAATATCTATTTTAAATGTGATACGACCACCAACTGAGACTAAAAAAATTATCACTCAAACATTAATTAGCCAACAAGAACAATTAGTAAATGTTTCAAGTAACTTTAATCTCTCTACCTGGCTACACATTTTTTGTTTTTTATGTCAACAAGTACATGCTGATATTTTAAAACAGACCTCTGTATGCTAATTTTCCTTTCCCCATCTAAAAGACTATAGCCTCCTGACTGTTAATTCCAGTTGACAGTGAATGGTTTTGTTTCTTATTCACCTCAAAATAATGTATTGTTGTGAAGTGATTTATAATAAATAGTATGTAGGAAAAAGCTATGATGCTGATCAGTTTTGACAACTAAAAATGAATTATTAATGGAATAATAACATTGGAAGCATCTTGAAAACAAGCTGATTGTGAGTAGTTTATTTTTCTGTTCAGACTGAGATTCATTCTTCTAGTTTAAAGATACTTCTGGGTGGACAGGTCATTACAGAGAAGAATGCCAAAATTACTGCATGTTAGAAAGTCTTCTGATGCTGCCTGTCAAATATAGAATGATAGGTACACTTAAAATAAAGTCAGATACATTATTCCCATTAAAATCCACTTTTACAATATCTGGTTTGACATATAGAATAGATATTTTAAGTGGGTATATATGTCAGAAAGTGAAATTGCCTTAACTGCTTGATTTTACTTAATGGCTGTTGATGAAAGATACCATTTCTTTTTCCTCTATGCACGGTCATATATGAATATAAATACTGAAACAAATACTTGAATAACAACATAGCTCAGTACCTCTCTGTCATTTTTGCTATTGAAGTAAATGTAAAGCTAAACCTTGAAGTGAAACTACATATGAATTCATCCTTTGCAGTTGTAACAGAGGACAAGTAGTAATATAAATTTGCAATACGCTTACTCGTACTTTTAAGGTATAGTATCCTTTATATGATTTGCATACACAGCACAGTATTTAAAACTCTTAAGTCATGATGAATTCTAAGCTACTTTTGTTATGTAATTCACTAAAAATATTTATGCCAATAGCCAAATTATGATGTCTTAACAGCCGTTCTCTAGGAAGTCCAGTTTACCATCATTATTGGATTTTATATTAATTATAGTATGTACTTTATTAAATTTGTTGAAGTGCTTTGCTGGATATTTTCCAAACACTAACAGCCAAATGAAATTATATAAAAAGGGGCAGCTATATTTAAAGGTATGTGAAAGTGCTTTAGAGACTGGTTGTAATTAAAGAGATTGTAAACCAACACACAGAGTGCAAATGTCACTGCACACCTATGCTTTCCTTAACCTACATAATTGGAAGGAATTTATCAAGACTTACTCAGTGAAGTTTGAGAGCTTGATAAAGGATATGTCTAAAATCTTTAATAAGCATTTTTACAATTCTAAGTAATAGAAAAATAGGCATGTCTATCATATTCAACACAAAATATCATTCATAAAATGCATCTCTAAATGCACATAACATTGCTTGGATGAGAACAGACAATATTAATAGCTTAAAAGTGATGTAGTTGGGAAAAATGAGCAAGCATACTTTACCCTGTTTCCCTAGGGCTCTTGGGCCTAGCTTCTTTACATACTCTTAAGAGTAAGTATGTGTTTATAAGGAAAAGGACTGACACTGTATATGCTAGCATCATTGCTGCTTTATCCAATGAATGGGGAATCCCAGCAGAAAAATGATGTGTATGCTTCAGTTTTAGGAGCTAATTTGCACAAATTTCAGGGAAAGACTACTTAAACTAAACCTACCTGAATCTTTATCAGTGAGTTATTACAAAGGCAAATTCCTAGTTTTCCCATTTGATATGCACATAAGTTAGAAAGGGAGTGTTTAACCCTTTTCTGCTGCAGTCTTATAGTATCATTAAAGCTGCATGGTCTACATGAAAGCAATTTGTTTTAGTAATTTCATTTAAAACTAAAAAAGCACATAAAACTCTAAAGCAGTTTGTAGAAAAAAGGGAAAACAAAACACAATACTTTGAGAAAAAAAGTCAATTCTAGGTATATTCCAGTTTATTTTTTCATGAAGTTTTTGGATGTATTTTCCACAAAAAGAATTAATTCATAGTGTCTTTTAAAGAATGGATTTCATCATAAAATATCAGAAACTGATTTTTTCCTCAGCTAAAATAAAATCAAGATCCTTTGTGTTTATAGTAAGGAAAGGAAATCACATATAGCTTGGTGTGCTCTCACAGTATACCAGCAAAGCCTAGAGAAATAATATTTTGCCTATCGGTAGATATGTTCAGAAAATTAAACTTCACAGTTGTGACTATGAATATCTGAAGAAGGCTTACATTTTCAGCCAGTTGAAGAATAAAAAAAAAAAAACGAACAACCAAAAACCCAGAACATCAGTGACTTATCTACAGTAGAATCTAAAGGTTTAGGGCCTACATGAAATAAAATATGCTCACTTGGGTTATGGCAAGTAATTAAAAATGTGGTCACAGTGATTTGTTATAGGAGAGTTCTGACAATAATTTTGCAGTTTAAAAATGTGTATTATTTAATATTTTGAAATGTGCTATTCTAGTTGAAATTCTTCTCACAGAACAGATAAATGGTATCGGTTCTTAGACAACATTTAATATTTATAGATGGCACTTACAGATGAGAACTCAAGAAGATCACTCAACATCTACACTTATCCTTCTGTACTTAAAGGAGATTTCAAGAAATAGTTTATCTTACATTCTTTTTTAAAGGTTAATATCCTTTCTGTCACCAAGATGAGCCAAGGCAAAATTTCAGGAACTTCCATGAATACACACCTGTAGAAAATGAAAAAATAAGCCTGAATGTGTGTGAGTCAGATTATTGTATGTCCAACTACTAATTTTCATGCACAATTACCAATTTCTTTGTGCCAGTCCTGGTCTGCAGACAAACAAGCAAATCTATGTGAGCGATCCCTCGAGTTGAAAATTTGGCCCTAAATTAATACATTGTGAATAATAAGCTCTACAAAGAATTTATATTTCTTTAATCAATAATGAAGAATAAATAATGATAAATTTCACTTTATGTTCCTTTTACTTGAAAAAGACTAACAATCTAGTTAATTTTTCTCATTCGAATAATGTTAAAAAGACAATGAATTTAATCGCTTCATGACCATACCTAATGCCAAATGGACATAAGCATCACTAGAGGAACAAAGGTACAAGTATAGAGATGTGAATTCTATTTTTGGTTCTACACAGGCTTTGTGTGTGACCTGGTGTGAATTCAGCTAGGACCAGATTAGTAAGGAGTCAGTATGAACATCTCCATTATGCCATTTCTTAACTTAATTAGTGATACTACTATTTTATAATTTCACAGTGTTACTATTTAGTTTCATTAGAGAGCATTTGTAAAGTATTTTGACATTTACAATTGAATTTTTTTTTAAAACCTGAATATGAAAATGAAAAACAGCAAAAAAACCTTACATTAAAATATTACAGCAAAAGTAAAATGTTAATGAAACAGACGTCTGTAAATTATGTCAAAAGTAATACACAAACTGCTTTCTCATAGACTCTTTAAATAAAGGTTTTCTTGTTGTGTTAGTGGGATATGTTGCATAATTCACCTGCCGGCTCATCACTTCTTGCTTAAGAAGACATCATAAACATTGCTCTCTCTGCAAGTTGTGTACCTCCTTACCGTTTCTATCACCATGTTGACTTTTGCTTTATGCAATGCATATTCACATCCATAGTAAAATATGTTAATATATATTGAGATTTCATTAAGAAAAATATGTTCATAGAACATAAATATTTAACTGATACTGGGAGAAGAAAATGTTGTATATGCGGCCTTAGTTCTGCCCCATTTTTTTCAATGAATTATGAGAGACACTAATTTCAAGGTCATCTTGTATTTCTCAAGAATTAAATATAAAACCATACAATTTTTTTTTCTTCTGAGACAAATATAGAGTACCATGCAGTACTTAGTACAGACAAGATACCATTTAAATTCTAGTTTTCAAACTGTGCCACCAGTTAAATACAAAGGTTAAAAAATAGGGTATATGCTGACCTAATTTATTGATTTCTGCAGTTAGATAGAAGTCTTCTCCCCAACTCATGGTCTAAGGGACTCAACATCAGTTGTCAGAAATAAAGAGAATACATTTCAATCAGAGAAAATGCATACAGGGCATGAAGTTATATGCAGCATTCATGCACCTAAACCAAAGCACACATGAAAATGATTGCTCTGTGATGAGTTTAATGTACTTTCCATATCTGAGTGCTTCTTTTGTCCTCTTCCACTAATCCATGTCTCCAAGGATTTATTATTACATTTCAAGCCTACACAGAGCCTCTAACAGCTACCATCTTTTATTTTCAACCTGTAACACAGACGGTCCCTCCATGCCTTTAAATCTCTGACATTCCCTTCCAGTATCATACTGGTGTGAAATCCATCCTGGGTAAGGTTTAAAGTGTGACTCAGTAGAAGTTTTCCTGTGCAGTTTTAGTCTGCTGTCACACAACAATTCCAGGGTTACAAACAGGAGGTTTCTACAAGTGAGGAGAAAACAATTCTACCTTCCTAAAGGCATATGGCACTCATTTCTCTCCCTGAAAAGATCCAATGAGATACAATATTGCAGTGCTGCTTTTAGGCAGAAAACTATTTGGGAGGTGACTCAGTGTATGCTTTCAAGAGAAAGAGAAAGGAAGAGAGAGAAAGAAAGAGAAAAAGAGAGAAAGAGAGGGGGGGGAAAGAAAGAAAGAAAAGAAAGAGAGAGGGAAAGAGAGAAAGAGAGGGAGGAATGCCAGCAAGTGTAATATATAAGTATGTAAGAAAGGTAAAGGTAATGCTGAAGTCAATGTTTTCTAAACTTGTCTATGTAAGGCGTGCAGTATTTCAGAGATAAGACCAGTTCAGTGCTGTTGATCAGATAAATCTTGCAATTGACCTAGTTTGAGGAAAGATGAATTGTCAGGCAATTCCTAACTCCATTAATGGGTTAATAATTTTAATATGCTATTCTTTTTTTGAAAAGGCTTATTTAAATGTTTATCAGTTGTGCAAAGTGGAGCAGCACTGGAGATTCGCAAGGGAGAACTGATCATTGCCTATGCATGGAAGCGTTGTAGGAAGATTAAAATAACATTGAGTATATTCTGTAAATGAAGGAGAGAACTAAAAGAAGCCTCCAGAGTCCATTATAAATTTTAATAATACATCAAGGTAATGTAACTGAATAACCGATCTCTGAGGGAAGAAACACAACATTTGGCTAATATTACAATTTAAATTATGAAAACAAAAAGAGCTTTTAGTTAATCTTGTCTTTCTGCTTTTATTCTTGAGGCTCTTTTTTATTTTCCCTGAATCCAAAACACCATGTAAACAAATAAAAGTACGGGAGAAAATAAACAGTTTGGCATCTCAGTAGATTAATTAATGCGCTTCAGCCTTGGCACCAGTAGGCGAAAATTATGTGCATAAATAATATCACTAATTAAAAAGATGCAGATTAACATGCAAATAATGTTAATGAGGATCTGCAATTCCAGAGTGGATTCGCATAACATCAACAATTTAATGGGTTGGAAGGCTTGTGTTTGCATTACATTAATAAATTTCAAAGACCTTGCATAAAAAAGTTCTGTTGGAGCCTCTGTTTCCCACTTGTGAGTTGTAAATTCTGTGGGCAGTAGCAAACGCTCATCGGCAGATGCCAAAGTCATTATCTCAAAGACTGTTGAGATGGTGCCATGTGCCAGTGTGACCAGCTGTTGGGAACTGGGCAGTAGGCACTGCACTGTGCCAATTATTCATATTATTTGGGTAGTCTTGATATTTATTTAAACTGATTAATATTTTGTGCTCTGCATCTTGATCTGGAGGGAAATCATTTTAAGCAAGCAAAGTTTTTAAAAAAATCTTATTAGCCTTTGATGTGTCATGGATGGTTGAATGCATAATGGAATTGATTAAGCAGACATAATTTCTAACCATGGGCAAAAACAATATAAGATATCTTTAATGATGTCATATAATGTTGAAATAAAATATCACAGGATTAAACTCCAAATGAAACGTAATAACCCAGATTTTAGTGAAAAATGAGGACTGTTACACTGCAGTATCCTTTTTCTCTCTTGAATTGGGGAATGCTCCTCTGAGGACACTTCTTAGAGAAGGGGCAAAGGTTAAGAAAGATTATAACAAACTAATTTTTAAATGCCATGTAACTTTTCATTAATTTTATTTCCTGTTCTATGATAATTTTTATCCATTCCACACCTAGGCATTTCACTGTGGCTTTGAGACACCATGACACATTGGACAAAGCAATTGCCTGAATATGTATCCTTATAACATACTAGAATTGTCCATCTGTGCAAGCTCTGTCTGAATGATTTAGGAATCACAGTTGTCTTGTGTACATGAAATAAGGCTATTAGTTGCACAAAGTGTCAGAAACAAGAAGCAAAACTTCCACCAAGTCAAAATGTTTCTTCCCATGCCTAAGACTCAACAAATAAAGAAAAAAACTGTATTTTTTGTATTTATACCTTTTCTGCCTCTCCAAGTCCCACCTAGACTTTAAAACTATTGTCAGTAATGAAAACTTTGCAGTGATTTAAGGGTGAAGAAAGTCTGAATAAGCACTAAAAGATAATAAAAATGTAAAGCAGGGAAGGAAGTGAATCTCCACTGCAGCCAGATAACTTAATTTCTAAAGAGAAGGGAAGAGAAGGGAAGAGAAGGGAAGAGAAGGGAAGAGAAGGG
>NW_010311662.1:61178-63412 GCF_000700745.2 Antrostomus carolinensis
GAAGGGGAAGGGCAAGGCAAGGCAAGGCAAGGCAAGGCGAGGCAAGAAAGGCGAGGCGAGAAAGGAAAGGAAGGAAAGGAAAGGAAAGGAAAGGAAAGGAAAGGAAAGGAAAGGAAAGGAAAGGAAAGGAAAGGAAAGGAAAGGAAAGGAAAGGAAAGGAAAGGAAAGGAAAGGAAAGGAAAGGAAAGGAAAGGAAAGGAAAGGAAAGGAAAGGAAAGGAAAGGAAAGGAAAGGAAAGGAAAGGAAAGGAAAGGAAAGGAAAGGAAAGGAAAGGAAAGGAAAGGAAACATTTACATTGCCTTGCCTGAACTTGTTATGCTATGTCTTGGTGTGATTACAATGTGACTGGTCTTTGGTATCAAACCTTTTTTCTATGAACACCCTTTCCCTTTCAGCCGTCACTCTTGTGATAGCCTCAGCTCCTTTAATTTGAAAGTGAACAACTCAACATGATAATTTCAAAAAAGATGTTTGGAAAGTTTAGTTTTCTTTCCAGGGAAAAGCAAAAAACCACACCTTTCAAAGCCTGAAAAGTTGTGAAATGGATCAGTTTGTACTCAGGCTTTGTTTTAAAATAGCATAAGAAAATAATAACAATATTAATAATAAATAATGACAAATAATAATAATAACAACAACAATAATAATAATAATAACCATCATCATCATTTGAGTCTTCCTTTTCTTCAAAGCTCATCTGGTATAACAGCAACAAATTGGTTAGTAATGTGTGTTGCTGCTTCCCAAATGATCTCTATCTCCTAGCTCTCTCAATGACAAACTAGAGGTAATACACTGACTTCTGTAACTTTAATTCAAAGAAGCAAACCAAAGCAAGTCCTAGTAATGTTTCTTTAATTTGAGGCGCTGCCTTTCTTTCCCCTTTACTACTGCTGTCAGTGGAGCAATACAGCTTTGTTAATAGCTAAATTGCTTAGGAAATGTGCCTCGAGCCTTTCTTAGAAGGACTAAGCATAGAAGTGTGAATAAGGTTTAGTCTTCATGAAGTATTTGTCCATTGGCTTTCCTGTTAAGACTGCCTCAGGATGCTACTGGGTGCCAGTTAGAACACTAGCTTATTTAAAGTTCTTTTGTGTTATATGATGTGTATGCTCTGCCTAACATGGCACATGGACCTCATCTTTGGCTGCTGGAAATTTCTGAACCTCTGATGGAACAACTTTGTTTTTACCTTTTTTTAAAAAAAATTACTATCCAAACTGTAGCCACCATAACAGATGTACCACACTTCAGTTTTTATAAGTTAACTTTTTCTACAATCCATTTAAAAGAAAAACCCTGTTAACTGTTATTCAAATTCTTCTATATTACCCAAGAATAAATAGTTTCTCATCAACCTATAAGGATTTTTTTCTATTTTCCAGTTTGTTGATATCGATATCCACTGTGCTAATGTATATCTAGAATCCACTTGGATTCCAAGACAGCTAATGATGTTGTTTCTGTCTGCTCAGCTACACAAATATAACTTTAAATATCCTACATGTATTCATAAATAAAACCCACTATTTTTATTGAAAGAATATCAGAGCTGCAAAGACAAGGTCAGATGTCAGGAAATGGTGAAATACAAATTAAATGAAACCTTATCTCTGCCTTCTCTATTATGATCTTTTCATTATTTTTGTTCCATAATTAAAAGACCTACATATCAGTACAGTATTGGTGCAAACAGAATTTTAATAGTTTGCATTGCAAAGTGTAACTTGAATCCACATAATTCTGAGAATAACAGTCTTTACAACAGGCAAACTAATTGCAAAGACATATGGAATGAATATTCCATCTGGTATTCCATTTTTTTTTAATGTGTAGATTGCAGTTAAGTAAGTTAATAGTTTCATAGTAGGTGACCATCTTATTACTCCATTGTAAGATTAATACATAAGCAACAGGAATAAATCTGTAAAATATTAAACATTTATCCCTAAAAAATTAACACTCCTTATGTATATGGATTAGAGTCACTATTCAAGCTGTATCTGGCATATAACACAGGAATGGATAAAGATATAGGTCTAAACAGTTTTTCTTCTGGCCCTGTGGGACAGTTGGTTCAAATATGACTGAAATATGAATTAAACCTCACAAATATCTGTTTGAATTTATCTCGGCAGGACTGACTTCCTATTGTCCACTCCATTAGGCAAGGACTACAACTACAACTACCAACCTTCTAGATTTTTATGAAGATGCAACCAGATGGCTAGATG
>NW_010311663.1:0-1086 GCF_000700745.2 Antrostomus carolinensis
GGGGGAGGGGGGGAGGGAGGAGGGGCGGTCAGAAATTAAACCGACAAGGAACTTGTATAGATCTCGGAGGGGAAGCAACTACGCAAAACTTTTAAAAAGTTCTAGTGAAAACGGTAGGAACTTTGCAGAAAGTTTGCAAAAGTCTTTACCAATAATATTTAGAGCTAGACTCAAAGAGCGAAGAGGAAAATGGTTTAATATTTGCAGGCAACTTTTGTACAGTATTTATCAAAAGAAACATGGCAATCAGAATGTCCATTGGTAATATAGAGAAGAGGGGGGAAAAAAAAAACCTCGCGAATTTGCCAATTATTTTTTAAAAATAGAGTCTATTTGGAGCATTGCAGCTTTGGCGGCTGAATTTATAGCAGCTGCGAGAGGAGAGGAAATTATTTTACAGCATTTGGACATTTAAATTGTTTTAGAAATTGTACAAAAGACAAAAAACGTAGGATGAGTACTTGCGAACCATGGGCTTGGTTTGCTGTAAAAGGGCAAACGTTTAGATTGTACTAAATTTTTTTTATTTTTTTTTTTTTTTACTTCTTGTTAAAAAGCAAAAATTGCCATGCAGGTTCACACGCCGTTTGTTAATTTATAATAACTTTTTGTTTCCAGACTTCATTCTGTTCAAAGAAAAGAAAAGAAAAAAAAAAAAGATAAAAAAACCCCAACCTGACATTACTGTGTTTGAAATATTTTCTTATGGTTTGTAATATTTCTGTAAATTTATTGTGATGATATTTTAAGTTCTTTTTTTTTTTTTTCTCATTTTCCGTAGTTGTATTTTAAAGATTCGGCTCTGTATTATTTGAAATCAGTCTGCCGACAGTCCATGTATATATTTGAACTAATACCATCCTTATAACAGGTACATATTCAAGTTAAGTTTTTACTCCATTATGCACAGTTTGAGATAAATAAATTTTTGACATATGGACACTGAAGTTCCGCTTGAGTCTTGGATTTATTTTTGTAACGCAAGATGTTTTTTTAAATAATTCATGCTGTTGAAGGTATCACCGTAGCCAACCGAGGACCATCAATAATGCAGCAATATATGTGTGTGTGTGTATATATATATAT
>NW_010311664.1:0-1462 GCF_000700745.2 Antrostomus carolinensis
CCTAGCCCCCCCCAGACCAGCGCAGCCCCCCCAGAGCTGGGGGAAGCAGCAATCCCCATGGAACCCCACACTGGGGAGGGACGGAGTGGAGCAGCCAAGGCTGCGGCCCCCTTCCTCCCAGCAGCACAACCCCTGTGTCCGCAGAGCTCACCCAGCAGCAGGAGGAGGGGGACCACTGTCTCCCCAGCCATCTCGGCCTCCGGGCCCCGGTGAGGATAGAGCAGAGCCGGGAGAGACACGGGGCCGGTGGGGGAGGCCACGCCTCGAGCCCGAGGCTGGAATCTGCTCCCCAGGACCTGCCTCCCGTTGGACTTCAGCCCCACTGTTATCAGCTTCCCAGCCCCGGCCGCGGGGTTTATGGTGAGGTGGTTTGCCCAGATGGGACAGGTCACCCATGGTCCTGCCACCCAGCACCACTGCCAACATCACAGGCATTGAGCTGGCAGCTGTGTGTCCCCAGGAGACCTTCAGCTGCTTTTCCTCACCATGTTGTTGGTGAGGAAAAGCACCACCCCTCTTCTTCATCTCCCCCTTTCCAACCATGCCAAGATGCTGGTGCCACTCTGGCCAGGATGGGGACAGTTGGCACGGTTCAGTGGCACACACGAGCTTGGTGAGGGAAAAGACCACATCTTCCTGCCAAATTAGTGATGCTGCCAGCCCTGGAGAAGCTGGTACCTGTGCCAGGGGCATGGACCTATTGGAGCGAGTCCAGAGGAGGCCACCAGGATGATGCGAGGGCTGGAGCAGCTCTGCTGTGAGGACAGGCTGAGAGAGTTGGGGCTGTTCAGCCTGGAGAAGAGAAGGCTCCGGGGAGACCTTCCAGTGGCCTCCCAGTACCTGAAGGGGCTACAGGAAGGCTGGGGAGGGACTTTGGCCAAGGGCAGGGAGTGACAGAACAAGGGGTGATGGCTTGAAACTGGTAGAGGGGAGATGGAGATGAGATGTGAGGAAGAAATTGTTTGGTGTGAGGGTGGTGAGACAGTGTCCCAGGTTGGCCAGAGAAGCTGTGGCTGCTCCTCCCTGGAAGTGTTGAAGGCCAGGTTGGATGAGGCTTTGAGCAACCTGGTCTAGTGGAAGGTGTCCCTGCTGCTGGGTTGATCTTTAAGGTTCCTTCCAACCATGACCACGCTGTGATGCACCTGGGCAATGGTGAGCCGCAGCAGGCAGGGATCTGTAGGACTGTGGGGGGGTTCAGCCATAAAAATGCTGAAGCTTTGAATTGAGAACAAAACTCCAGCTGGCTGGAGACACAGGACACGCAGGAGCAGCCTGTCCCAGCACCCAGCTGGGCTGCCTTTGCCAAAGGCTGGGGCTCCAGCCCAGCTCCAGGGACACAGCGGTGACAGGCAGGAGGGTCTCAGCCAGCCCAGCCCCACAGAGCAGCCTGGCAGCCCTGGGCTCCTGCTGTACATCGGCCACTTTGGGCCAGTGGCCCGGCCCTCGCCAAGCCTGGCCAGGT
>NW_010311664.1:1549-4517 GCF_000700745.2 Antrostomus carolinensis
ACAGGTGCCACCAGCAGGACCCAGCCCTCAGCCCTGCCTGCACCGCTCCACCTGGCAGGAGCATCTCAGCACTCGGCTCATGGCCATCACGGGGTGAAGCAGCACGGCTGTAGGTCACTCCTGGGGGGAACATCTCCAGCAGAGCCCCAGGAAGGGCTGTTTGGCCTGGAAGGAGCGTGACTGGGCAACCAGAGCCCTGCAAGGCTCCACCGGAGCTGCCTCGTGATGGCAACCACTGCCCCTGCCTCAGTTTCCCCACCCGGGCCAGGGGCTGGCACTGGCCCAGGGGAACTGCCCCCCTGCCTATGGCACTGCACTGGACCGCCCGGAGATGGGCCCCTGTCACTGCAGGCTGAGCGTGGAGGTTTCTCCCCTCCTGGGTGATGGCCTTGGACAGCAGATTGCAGCGATTGCATCAGGTGCAGTAAAACCCCAGGGTTCATTCAAGGCCAGTCACCCTTGCGCCCTCCCAGCCTGGGCACCCTGGGCTGGCAGCACCCACGGGCAGGAGCCATCCCCTTCCCCTCCTGCCTGGAGACCTGGCAGGGACCACGCTGACCACCAGCCAGAGCCACGGCCTCCGGTAAAGCAGCCACCAGCCTCCTGGGAGCTGCAGGCAGAGCATCTCCAGCAGGTCTGAGCCCTCCCCTCTGCACTGGGGAGATGATGCTGGGCCCCCAGTATGAGAGACATGGGCATACTGGAGCAGATCCAGCTAAGGGCTATGACGAGACTGGATTTCCCACAAGGAGAGGCTGAGAGAGATGATAGGTTTAGATGAGATATTAGGAAGAAATTCTTTGGTGTGAGGGTGGTGAGACAGTGTCCCAGGTTGGTCAGAGAAGCTGTGGCTGCTCCCCCCTCACCTGGTCTAGTGGAAGGTGTCCCTGCTGTTGGCAGGGGGGTTGGGACTGGGTGATCTTTAAGGTTCCTTCCAACCATGACCACGCTGTGATGCACCTGGGCAATGGTGGGGACAACCTTTCCAACCCAAACCAGTCTGGGGTTCTATGACTCTATGAGAGAGCAGGAGCTGCTCAGTCTGGAGAAAAGGTGCAGGGGAATGTCACCCATGTGCATAATGACCTGATGGGAGGGAGTGGAGGGAAGGAGCCAGCCTCTTCTGAGCAGCAAGTGCCCCGTGACAGGTCAAGAGACAACGAGAACGAAGCAGAAACATGAAACAGCACTTAAACTGAAGAAAAAACATTTTTTCTCTGAGGGTCATCAAAACCAGAGCAGGTTGCCCAGGCTGCTATGGGGTCTCCATCCATGGAGATGCCCAAAACCCACCTGGCCACAGCCCCGGGCAGCCTGTGGGAACTGGTCCTGCTTCATGAAGCTCCCCTGGCTCCAAGGTGGATCCACCTCCAGCCCAGGCTGAGCCAATTAGCAATAAGGAAACACCTCAACAAATCCATATTTATGAGGGAAGAACTGGTTTGAAAAGAAAAAGGAGGAGAGAACCATCAGGAGAGACCATTGGCCTGAACAATAAAAAAAGAGCAACCTTGCCATGAGGGAGGAGGAGGAGGAGGGGGAAGACAGAGAACTTCACACATCCAGATCAACATGCACCAAGAGCTGGAGAAGGTAAAGGAGGTCCCTGCAGCCCATGAAGGTTCAACAGCAGAGCAGATACCCACGTGTAGGCCATGGAGGACTCGACATTGGAGCACAAAGCTGTGCCCAAGGGCAGTTGTGATGAACAAGGAAATCCCCAGAGCCGGGGAGAGGATGTGCACTGGACTGGAGACCTGTCTGCAGCCCCTGGATGTCCCCATGCCAGAGCCAGGAGCTGAGCCTGAAGAGATCCATGACTCCATGGGCAACTGCATTGGAACACTTTGTTCCTGGACTCCTGCAGCCCACAGGAGGGATCTCATGCTGGGAAGAGCAGCAGAAGTGACCTGACTGAACCCCCATTCCCTGTCCCCTGTGCTGCTGCTGGGGGGGAAGGTAGAGACATGGGGAGCAAAGTGATGGGAGCCTGGGAAGAAGGGAGGGGTGGGGAAGGTGCTGTCAGATGTGGTTGTTGTCTCTCACTGTCCTACTCTGATTGATTGATAATGAATTAAATTGATTTTTCTTCCCCAAGTTGAGTCTGTTTTGCCCGTGACCATCACTGGTGAGGGAGCCCTCCCTGTCCTTGTTTTGACCCCTGACTCCTGTGTTGTGTTTTTCTCCTCATCTCGTGAGGTGGAGGCAGTGACTGCAGGACTGTGTGGTCCGAGCTGTGGGTGAAGCCAGCAGAGCAGAGTAGAACTATTTTTGTAGAGGCTCAATGCAACCCCAGCTGTGTTCAGGGTACCTGGACTCAGCCCCCAGCTTTCTTCCCTCTCCACCAGCTTGCAAGGCTGGAGGTGGCTTTAGGCACCATCCTCTGTAGGAAATCCAGGTCTAGCCTGGAGCCACCAGCGGGGCCACAGGCTCTGTACCCCCAGCCTGGCCCGTGAAGCTCATCCAAGGCAAATCCTGACGTGCCTTCTGCTGTCCCCACCCCAGACCCTGCCAGCTCCAGGGTCAGGCCCCCCACGAGAAGCTAGAAACCCAGGATGTCATTCCCACTGTGAGGTGGAACACCTCAGACCTGGGGGAGCCATGAACGTGTGACCACACAAGCAGCTGCGTTCCCCAACGTGTTTAATTCTCACGTACACCTGTGGGACAAACCCCCTTGCCACCGGGGAGGCAGGGGCAGAGCACCCACCAGCTTCACCGAGGCCTTGTGCCGCGGAGATGGGGAGCGCCCGCAGCGCGTGGGGAGTCCGGTGATGGTGGAGAACGGGCGAGTTCAACACAAATAAAACCAGGAGAGCCCAGAGCGCTGCCGAGCGCGGGGAGCCTGCTGCTGCCACCGCCCTGGCGCCGGATCCGGCCGCACCAGCTCCAGGCTGGCACCGCGCCGCTGCCCGGGCAGAGCCAGTCAGTAGCCTTCATCCGCCCAGGTGATCTCATAGTCTGGATA
>NW_010311665.1:0-8385 GCF_000700745.2 Antrostomus carolinensis
TGGCGCCCGGAGCCCGGAGCTACGGGTGTGAGAGCAGGGCTCGGGCTGTGCCTCGGCACGGAGAGCGTCTAGGGAACGGAGAGGAGGGTGGGCAGGCAGCGCCGGGAGAACGTCCACTGCCACCAGGTCTGGAAGGTCACTCCTTCTGACCTGGGTGGTGGGGATCACCCGGTGCAACTAGGCGGGTGATTTTTGCAAGTAAACAGACAAAGCTGGTCTTGGGTAATCTAAGGGAAAATTCGTACAGATCTCCTAAATAATCTGACTTTACTTTAATATGTTTTTATTAATGTCCTTGTTCTAGTTAAGTTCCTCTGCTGGTTCCCAGTTAGTTTTGGGGTCGTGATTCGGGCTGATAAATTTTGAGGGGGAAGTGAGGAGCTTGTACACTTGCAGTAGGTAGTTGGAAATAAGCCGTAATGAAATGTTCGTGTATCTGGAGGTGAAGGCAGTGTGTTTTGGTCAGGTCTGGGTTTTGTTGGAAGGGTATTTCTGGAGCTAGTCCTCTGCTCTCACACCATAATTTAAAAGATGCTCGGCTTCTAAAGGCAAGGGCGAGATGTGCCACAGATGGTGGGAACTTGCATTTTCAAACCGAAGACTATGCTGTTTGCAGTTAGTAAGTGCCTCTGGAGAGCTGAGTCAGTGAGGGAATCGCTAAGTCTGTCATCTAAGCTGAAACCCAAGAATATGACCCTGCGAATAGGCTAAGTAAACTTCAGTCCCCACTGTCATCTCTTTGGAGCCAGAAAGTTGCTGAAAATCTGTAACAGCTGGCAGTCACTTTAAAAATAAAATTTAAGAGTTGTGATATTTCTTACATAAACAGCTCCCCAAACACTCTTTTTTCGCCAGCCCAATGATTATTTTGACAGTTGTGGTTCTGAAATGTAAACTTTGAAAGTGTATGCTTAACCAGTGTGTTAAGGTGGTTTCTCTCTCCACTTGTTTACTGTCGTCATGGAACTGATTCTGATGTCTGAAAACTTAGCGTGTTTGCTTAAAGCTTAAGTTGCCTCCTCAGAGCACACTCGCTGAGCTGTACTATGATGCTTTTTGGCAATGTAAAAATTTGTTGCTATAATCCAGTTTGCAAACTAGCGTTCATGTAAATCGATATATTGAACTAGATCTGTTTACAGGGTTCTTGATTTTTTTTTTCTTGCCATTTTCTGTAAGTAAAATAGGTACTACTGAGAAATATAAGTGCCCAAACTGACTTCCTTGGAATCTTCTTTAAAAAATTATTAGAGAGTGACCTTGTAACTGGAGAATTTTGGAATAAAAATAATCCTTTAGTTACTTAAAACGTATGGTCCTTATGTAAAACACGAGATGTTTTTATTGCCTTAATGTGGGCTAAACTTTTAATTGATTGTAGTATAGTAGCAGAGAATTTGTCTTGTTAACTTTGACTTGATGAGCCTTCAGGAGAGAACATGTATGAAATGGAAGTATAAAATGACAAAAGTGTCCATGATTTTTGTGTTTAAAAAATTACTTTTTCCCCAAAACCAATCTTTTGCTGTTCTGTTTTTTACTCTTACTTTAAAAACAGGTAATTATTGCAAAGTGTTTGGAGTGAATATAGATGTTTCCTAAGACTGTAATCTGACTTTTTTCCTTGCAGCTGTTCAAAGGGGATATTGTATACTTTGAATCTAGCTTGAAATGAAACCACAAATCAGGTTCATACAAAGCTTTGTCAGAAATCTTGTCCAAGCATCATGTGTTTTAAAATTTGTTTATAAATTGGAGGTAGTGATCTGAATGTCATAGAAGATGAGTGAACGATGAGCTCAGAACTGTACTGCGCATTGTAATGAGGAGGAAAAAAACAGAAAGAAGCTACTTGTGTGGAGTAGATTGTGATTAACTTGTGAAAGGTCCTGTAAATAAAATAGGAAAATGAAATAAGTGTGGTACCATTCCAAAAGAACATACCCTTCTGCTTAAACAATGTGACTCTGAAAGATAGTTACTTATCTGCTAGGCCTAGTCAAGTTTGTAGTAGATTTGAGGTACTGAGTCCTAACAATAGGGTAGACAAGGCAGTGATGCTAGAATAAACTAGTTTTGTGGAGACAAAAGTGTTGTAAACAGGCCAAAAGATGAATTAAGCACGTGCAAAAGAAAAGTTCAACTAGAGGGCACAGTGACAAAAGTTTCAACGGCCACCAGAGGACCCTGGAAGACCAACAAGAGATTCCAGTGTGCATGCAAAAAGGACATTTACATATATTAATAGGTTCCTGGAAATGTAATTAATATATTAATAATTTATTGGAAAAGTAACGAATATGCTTTTTTTGATAGTATAAAGCTTTTATAGAGAGATGAGTTGGCATGCACAATAGGTGGAATGATCCCCCGTGCATCTGTCGAGGTAATGAAGAATGCCTGCTTCCTAAGACTGCATTGGTGTTAGCAAGTTCATTCCCAATTTTGGTGACGAGTATGTAGTATTTAACATTAGTATTTAGTGAGAACTAAATGGATAGATATCGAGTTCCAAATTCATCAGTAGGGTAACTGTTACACTTTTACTAGAATTTACCATGTAAAGAATATACCTACTGCATGGCCATGAGGTTCTCGGACTCCTTTCTGCTGTGTATTGCTGTGTTTAGCAACTAATATTTTCCCAGTGTTGGTGAGAGTTGTCAAACAGAGCGCAAACAGCTCTATTCATAAGAGAATAAGTTGTGTTTTCTCAAAGGCTGTGCTAAACAAAGCAGTTTTGATAGTGATAACCACAAGAAAACAGATAGGAAAAAAACATGAGCAGGATCTTCCTTCTTTCTTTAATTTCTGGTTATGCTCTACTATGATTAAATTGTTTTCCTCTTGATAGATGGTCTCAGGACAGCTGAGGGAATGGTGAGCAGAGGCACTTGTATGGGTGTCATAATGTGGACTTAGGGTGTAATGTTAAAATGGTGCTTCTCTGGAAATAAGCTCAATATATAGAGTTTGCAAAAATGTTTGAACAAGGAGCTTTTCTATCATTTGGTTCATATGTGCACTAGTAACCTCCTAGAGACTGTTCTAACTTCGTAATTGCCTCTAAAACTACACTAAAATCTGTAAATATACGAACATACACAGGCAGGTTTGTGAAAAGTTTTATCAGCCTCTTGCTGGTGCGGGCATAACGTTTTACATACTGTACATGCAGTTCTGCAGCCCTGTGATGGTACGACATAGGTTTTACCCATAAAATGTTCATTCATGAGACCATGCAAATACATTTAGTCAGGACCTCTGGAAACTTTAATTCGAGCGTGAGTTAATATTCTACTTGTAGATGCTTTCTAGTCCCTGCAGGCTATTCTGTGTTGGCTGGCAGCAGCATCCGGAACAAAATGTGTAAGTAGAAGCTACTGTAGTTGCTCATATGTTAGCAGACTAGGGAATGATAAAGCTATACATCCTCTAAGCAAGAGGTTTAAAAAAGATCAAAACTGCAGCAGAACAGGTGGAAATAAAAAACTGCCTTTGAAGACTTGTGAGAGAAGTAATATTTTTCTGCTAGTTTTGTAGGTACTGGGGTTTCAAATTTCAAAGGCAGTTTGGTCCCAGTACTGTACGGTCCGAAGTCTGGCCTCAATCCAGCTGTCTAACAAGGGAACATAATTTAGAAGCAGTCTGCAAAATGCCACCAAGATGGGGACAAGGCTTTGCTTAGTCCTTGTGTTCAGTCTGGCTCTTCATGATGGACTGTTCTTACCATAGAGCTGGAAAAGTTGTAGACCCTGGTGCAAGATTTTATTCTAATTTCAGACCTGGACTGTTTGCTCTGTGCTTTCTTTAACCACCTGAAAGCTTCATGCAACTCAGTTTTAGGAATTCCAGCAAAAAAAATGCCTGAACCTTGGTAAAACTGATTCTGTTCATGCACTAGTTTTTGAGTGTGTCTTGAGAACAGTCTCAGCTCCTAGGTTCTCTTCCTAGACTTAATTTTAGTTTTCATCCATCTCCATTAGGAAGCTGTCACAGGGTCTGTGATCCATGTAAATAAAGGAGTTCTTTTATATGGTTACAGCACAATACTCACTGTATGCCAAGTAAGATGGTGAGTGGAAGCACTGTGCTGGTTTTTTTACATGATTGTAGTCTGTTTTCTCCGTTTCTCTTGGGACTTGCCTTAGTCAATGGTTCCACAGTTGTATAGAATGCTGTGGGGTTTTAGCCTAACTTTGTCCTCCACAGGTCCTCTCAGAGCATCATAACCAAAAAAGGAGTTATTTATGGGGGAAGACAGATGGACAGATATAGATGGAAAGCCGGAGAGACACCCTGCATGCTTAGTTTTGGATGAAGGAAAAAGTAGCCCTTTGTTAAATATTGTGTCTAGAAAATATACCAAGAATCAACGTTCATTAAAGGCTTATGTATTTCAAAGTCTGTATTTGTTTGAACTAATACACAGTCAGGGGAATATATTCAAACTTGAATTTTCTGAACCTTTCATATTTTTTAATGAGTTAGCTGTCCAGTTCTTATGTAACATCAGACATGTGAAGGGGACATAAGACAACATTTTAGCTGGAGCTATTAATTTTTTAAAGTTAGTAGAGTTAGTTGGTGTGTTTTATATGGGTTATTGCATTTTTCTTTCCTCAATGGCATTAGTAATCTGGGAAAAGTGACTTAACTGCATATGTCAGGCTTGTTATTAGACAGTGTTATTGTATTATTCTTCTTGGGAGTTTGATGTCCAGGTAGATTGTAATGTGCAAAAACTGAGCACATAGTGAATCACTAGTGAATCATTGTCAAATTTTTTTATCCCTTTGAAAGTTACCGCCCAGTTAACTTGTAAGTGCTTAAGTTGTGTCTTATCTTTATTAATGTTTATCGAATTTTATTAATTTTTAATGAGGTTGTTGCTAATACCATGTTACTGAGATTATTACTGTAAGAGAATTGAACCTCTGTGTGAAGTTAGTAATTTCCCTTTTGTGGCCATGGAGGGGGGAAAAAAAGTAGTTAAATTGGGATTTTTTTGCCTTGTCTTTTCTTGTGTTTCTTTGTGGTAATTCTGAAAGATTATAACTTCACTATACTATACTCTATTACTCTCCTCCCAAGGGTCATGGGAAACAGGGGACTTCATAAGATGCTCTGGTACCTGGCCTTTCTAGCAGAGCCATAGCTCTGGGTATATAACATAAGCACCACTGGTGGCTCTTATAGCAGTATGACTGGGACTACAGTAAATATCTGAATTTCTCTTATTCATGTGTGTTTGCGTCTTCTTCTCCTTATGGCAGACAAGGCAGTTAGCATTCTCCTTAACCGCTGTTGGTTAACTCAGGTTTCCAAAGAGCAACTTTCTAGATGTTTTCAGAATTAATTTGCCCAAACCCGTAGTTTGAAATTAATGAATGGGTTGACTGTTTGGGGAGGCACTTGGATGAAAGAAATGTTCCACCAGAGAGTGGTTAACTCCTTGTTTTTCTTTGTCTCACATTGTTTTTCTGGCTTGAGGGTGCCACATGCAAGTATTTTGGTGGCCATTGTGGGTTGATTCTAAAACAATGCTTAAAAAATATATATGTCTTAAATTGCTGGAGTAGGGTAGTAAGTGTCTGAAATTGATTCAAGCAACAGGTCATGCATGCTTTGATGGGAACAAGGAGCCTCACAAGATGCTTGGGCACCTGGCCTTTCTTGCAAATATACAGCCCTAAGCTAGGTGCCTGCACTCATTATGAAGTGAACTGGGAAAAGTAAGTGGAGGTTTCACGCTTTTTTCAAATCATCCTATGCTGACAGGTGAGTTGTTCCACTGTGTGCAGTCCTGAAGTTTCACTCTGTCTGCACTAGAATTTGTTCAGTCAAAGAACTGCCCTGGTTGAAAACTAGCTCGGTAAGAAGTATTTCTTTACAGCCTGGTCAGCTCACGGTTCTGGCTGATTAAATGACCGTGTGGCTTTTAGTGTTGGCACAAGAAGGGGTTAAGAAGCTCAAGCTTGGGGTTTAGTTGTGATCCCTCTGGTTATATCTGCTTGATTTTTACACACAGTTCACTCCAAATGCTCTGAACTAAGAAACATCTCCAAAAGTTAATTCATTACCATAAAAGTGGCATTACTTTAAGAGGTATAGAGCTACAGCAGAGGTTTTATTTAGACTGTTAATATCTCAACTGCTAAATGAAAGACATTAACAAGGCTAGTGTTGTGCCTAATTGTGTGTTGTCCAAAGGATGGGCTTCAAATAGCATCTGGACAAAAGTAGTTACACTGTGGATATGTGGCTTTTCAAATCCACCTTATTTTTACTATGAATGTTCACATGCATGTTTTAAAATAGATGGAATTAATCATAGCATAGTGACTGTTCACATGCATGACCTTGTATGTTAGTTAACGCAGCTGTAATTAATTATAATCAGCACATTTAAAGCTTCCTTTCTTCTGAGAGTTTTTCTGCAGCAGTATTTTCTTACATTTCATAGAACAAAACAGCGTTTACTTGATATTAGCAGTTATTCAATGAAATTCCTTATGTAATTTTTAAGGGTAAGTTAGGTAACAAAGACCAGACTACCTCTGTACAAAAACTGTGCTTCTGGTAGTTCCTACCATGTGGTAGAGTCTGTAGGTTGAATTGATACTGTGTTTGAGCAAAATTTGGAACTGGTAAGCAGCACAAAGAAAAGGACAGAATGGCAGAGATTCTTTTGCCAAGCTCTGCTTCTCTGTTGATAAATGGACCCTTGTTTGCCTGTGACAGTTTTGTCTCCAGAGATGACAGCCTTCGCCAGAATCGGACACATCCTCCTCACAGGTCACGAGATGTTTTAACAGTTTGTGTTAACAGTTTGACTAGAGTACATTTAAGTTATTTCTAATGAGTAGAATGTGCCTCTGTTGTGCTCTTTATAAAACACACCTTTCTGTTTGGGAAGTTCCAGTGACAGAGTGGCAGTCTTGCCCATATCTGGTATGAGATGGTGGGGAGGCACACACACCATGCTGGGAGGTATTGAGTGTTGAAGGAGCCTCCCCCTGCTTTCCCAGAAGGAGGAGTGGTGGGGTAGGCTGCGTGCTGGGAATAGTACTGTAAGAGGTAGCCAAGCCAGGACAGAGCTGTGAAGTGAACGCTTAGCTGGTTCAATTATGAATAAAGCATGTAGGGTTTGGGGGCTGGTTGACTGTTAACCCTGTCTTTTTCCTGGTGCTGCTCAGCGTAGTGGAACTGGGTCAGGTTGCAAGTTAATTGTGAACGGACAGGACAGGCATGGGAGCATGCAAGGCTGAAAATGAAACTAGCAAGGAGTTTCAAGTGTAACAAAAAACTATCCTGGAGTATGGAAACTCTTTAACAGGAAAAACAGGGAAAGGGTACCCAGGAGAGGGAGCCAGTGAGCTGTTGATGGCTGATGCTGAGAAGCGTGAGGTTTTTTATCCTTTTTTTGTGTCTGACACTGAAAATATCAAATATAGAGAGATGGTTCCTGCAAATAGGACTGATAACAAATACCTTGGAAGGAAGGGGCAAGAAGGAAGTTAGAGAGCACTTGGATTTGTTTGAATTAGTTGTACTTGAAAATCTTGATGTAAGATTCTTAACGACAGCCACGGAGCTATTTTGCAGGTTCTTTTCCTGAGACCTTCCAAAAGAGACGTAACAGAAGATGGGGAGAGATAAATTATGCTTCTTTTCTGTAAAATTTTGATTAGATGGGGATCAGTCTGCAGACAGCCTATAAATGGCTGAATATAGATTTGTTAAGAAAAAGCTGTGTCAAACCCATTTGATCTTTCTCAAGTCTAGTAAGAGCTGTTAGTGGTGGAAGTGAAACAATAGCTGCCTTCTGTTTTATCTTTATTAAGGCTTTTGTGTTGTTTTATGATGCTTCTAGGCAAGCCAGAGAAACAGAGTAAGGGGGAGAGTTTGGTTTGGGGTTTTTTCCAAGTTACAATTAGAGATAATTAGATACCAGTAGCTTGTTTTACAAGTAAAAGACTGTATAAAATTGAAAGTGGAAGGTTGGCCTGGCCCAGATCAGTAATATTACTAATTAATTATCTAGATGACTCGTGATAAGGAGTAAGCTTTCTTAAGATGACACCAAGCTAAGGCAGGTTGGAGACATGCTGGGGGAGTAGAGTCAAAATTGGTGTTGACAAATTGAAATGAGGCTTGGAAAAAAATCAATGAAATAAAGTAGGAATAAGTACAGGATAGCACATTTAGTAGTAAAAATACAGGATGGGTGATTGAAGAAAATCCTCTGAGATTTATAGTAGGTCTAAAGTTAAACTTGAATTATCATACTGTTGTAACATGGGGCTCCTGCTTTCAACTTTTATGTTCAGTGTATGTTTTAAGATGGTGTCTAGCAGTGTAGGGGAAAGGGATCTGGGAGTC
>NW_010311666.1:0-5151 GCF_000700745.2 Antrostomus carolinensis
GGGCAATTTGGGAAACTAACCTATAACACTTATTAGAAGCCAAAACAAAGAAATTTGGCAATTAATATTTTTATTAATGCATCAGCTCCACAAATTATTTCTTACTACAAGAACCACATCTATGTTGTTGTTTTCCCTTGGAAATGGAAGTTTCCACAGAATTGTTGCTTATTTCATCTTTCAAAATGTAAAATGACACCAACTATGATTTCTTTCCCCTCTACATAATATAACTGTTCCAGATATTATTTTACTAAATGTCTAAAATGAAACACTCTCCATGAATTTAAGATGACAGATATCTGCTAAGATATTGAGTGCTACTACAATGTCTGCTTTAATTACTACATTATAATCTGCAGACCTGAAAAACTCCAGAGAATTCTAATACATTAAATGCCTTTCAGCTATGCAGGTGTGGAATTCATTACAAGTTGTTTCTCTCCCTCTCTCTCTTACACATTCTTTTTCCTCTCTCATTTTTAAAGGGGGAGAAGTGTGCCAGCAACTTAAGGTTTTGCAGTAAGTGGAAATATCATTTACATTTTAAGCACAATACTGCTTTGAAAGCTCTACACTACAGACAAAAGAAGCAGGAAAACATGACCAGAAGGGTTATTCGAAGAACAACAAAAAAAATTCTGACATTTGTGCAAACGTATCACTGCTATATTTTTCTTTATGGGGAAATAGTCAGCTTCAGAATGATTTTTGACATCTCTTTGTAAGAACAAATTACCAAAGGACAGGCAGTAGTTAGGTGAAGATTTTCTTGTTTTGTTTTGTTTTTAGCAAAGCAGAAGCATGCTGGACAAGATTTTTTTTTTTTAATAGACTTTTTTTTTACCTGAAAGACAAACATTTTGTAACAATTTAGAATTGTGGACAGATTCAATTATTTCAGCAGTTTACTCATTTTTTTGTTCTTGTATCAAAGATTTTATTGCTATAAGACATTCAAAGTCTCTCTAGAAAACCTAAAACAGTATGAAACATATGCAAAATCTTAGTTTATAGTGAGGTCATATTTAGAACAGGTAAGAATGGGATCATGAAAGGGGAGTGATTCAAAGCTACTTTTTTTTAGTTTCACTGAAAAGACCACAGTAGCTGATCTAAACACTGGCTGTAGCAATCAGGTAGGATATTTCAAATCTATATTTAATTTACCCTTACCTTAATTTACCCTTTCCACCTTTCTCTGGCTCTGTGACTGTGGGAACTCATTTAGAGTGGGACAATCTTCAGCCGTTCTTTAAAGACAATTTTCTGGACATTTTCTGACTACTGTGTCGGAAAAAGCATAGAGGGACAGGAACAGAAGCTAAAGTTTCAACCCAGAATCAATACTGTAATAACTGTTCCATGCAATCACCTTGTAAGTAAAAGAGGAGAATGGAAGACATAATCTAAAGTACACACAAGTTTACATGTCCCTGATGGAGTAGGCATTCTTTTCACTTACATCTGGAACACCTGTTTATGACATCAGACATAGGCCTAACTTTCAACTGCTTCTATGGCTTCTAAAAAAATTAGTGCTGCATTGCACTAGGCCACTTCTGCACAGTGAGTAGGGGAACTCTGGAGTTATGACACTCTTGGGATTAATTGAACTTCATTGTTAAGTTTGTTGTTTTTTTGTTTGCTTTCAATGGGTTTTTAAATTAAAAATAATTTTACTGAGAAAAATCTCTTCAGATTGCACATGTAACTTACATGAAAACATTCTGAAGCAGAAACTTCAAAGGATCAGCTTAACAGTTAACTGTAGGTAAACCAGTAATCCTCATAATTTGACTTAATAATGCAAACAGGAAAAATAATGGTGAGATGAAAACACTCATCACTCATGCTCACAGCATGTTCCCTTCTAGTGACAGGAAAGGTTGCTGAACAGTCTATTAAGGTGATGTTTCAGCTCAGTCTTGGCATCATGGGATGGGACTTCCTTATTACAATCTGTTTAAAGTTTGAGTTTCTATAGTATGTAACCAGTGCCAAATCCACGAGCTCCTTCCCAAGTAAAACTATTATATCAGTGGGAATTTTGTTTAAAAAAAGACTTGGATTTGGACAGACCCCAGTGCAGAACCTGATAGAGCAATTGAGTCAGTATCTGTTGAAATTAATACAATGTCTTTTTGCAAAAAGTTTACTCTGGCACTTTAAAAACTGTAAAGAAAACTCTATTACATTTCAAATGGTCCAGGGTAGAAGACAAGTTTTATAAGGAAAATTGTAAGCAATGTGGAGATTTTCACTTGTGAAACAACACAAGACACTCAATTGCAAATTTGGATTAAGCTATCCTTGTAAATCCAGTCACAGAGCAAGGCAGCTGAGATGTACTTCAGACAGTTTTCACCTAAGTTGTGTTCCCCACAGTACCAGCTAGCAGACACTCCAGGCAGCCCATGGTCAAGGCAGAAAAAGCTACTCAGTACAACATACTGACATGATTTTTGTGCAGAGTATTCAGGAGAGTGATTCAGGTACCAGCTGCAGTCTCCCTTTTCAGTGTCTTTCAACTACCAACACTTTTGAATTTGACAAGAGAAGGTTAAAAATTGTACCAGTTTTGCATGACAAGGCTTTGATAGTGGGAAGGGCTACAGAGGTGGCTTCTATCAGAGTATACCAGCAGCTTCCCACATGTCCAACAGCGCCAATGTCAGCCAGCTCCAAGACAGAGCAGCCACTGGCCAAGGCCGAGCCCATCAGCGACAGTGGTAGCACCTTTGTGATAACACATTTAAGAAGGGAGGAAAAAAAATGCACAACTGCAGAGGAGAGAGGAATAATTTTGCAGACACCAACATCAGTGAAAAAGGAGGGAGAGTAGAAATTCCCCTGCAACCCATGGAAAAGACCATGGTGAGACAGGCTGTCCCCCTGCAGCCTATAGAGGTCCACAGTGGAGCAGATATCCACCTGCAGCTCATGGAGGACTCCATGCTGAAGAAGGTGAATGCCCAAAGACGTCTGTGATCCATGGGAAGCCTGCACTGGAGCAGGATCCTGGCAGGACCTGTGGACCCTTGGCAAGAGAGGAGCCCACACTGGAGTAGGTTTGCTGGCAGGACTGATGATCCTGTGGATGAACCATGCTGCAGCAATCTGTTCTGGAAGGACTGAACCCCATGGAAGAGACCCACACTGGATGAAATCATGAAGAACTAGAGCCCATGAGAAGGACTAATGTCGGAGAAGTTCATGGAGGACTCTCTCCTGGGGGAAGAATCCCATGCTGAAGCAGGGAAAAAGTGTGAGGAGTCCTCCCTCTGAGGAGGAAGGAGCAGCAGAGACAACATGTGATGAACTGACCGCAACGGACATTTGCCATCCTCCTCTGCTGTTGATGGGGAGAAGGTAGAGAATTCAGGACTAAAATTGAGCTTTTTGGGGAGGGGTGGGGGGAAGGTGTTTTAAGATTTTGGTTTTATTTCTAATTTTCCTACTCTGAATAGATTTATAGTAAATTAAACTCATTTCCCCAAGTCAAGTCCATTTTCTCCATGACAGCAACTGGTGAATGACCTCTCCTTGTCCTTATCTCAACCCATGAGCCTTTCATCTTATTTTCTCTCCCTTAGCCAGTCGAGGAGAAGGAGTGTTCCACCTGGCGGGGCAGCTATGAACACCTGTTCCTTTCGGAGGAGCATTGCTTCCCAGCTTTCAAAAGTTTTGCATCTGCCACCAGAATCACTCATTTGTATAGTCTGTTATCACCGTTGTTATCATTATCATTTTTTTTAAATTAGTAAATAGTTTTTAACTCAACCCATGAGTTTTCTTGCCCTTTTCTTTCCGATTCTCTCCCCTACTCCCTGGGCAAGGGAGGGGGAGGGTGATAGAGCAGGCTGTGTTTGGCTGCAAGCTGCAAGCAAAAAGGGATAAATCCACCCAAACCATCACAAGGAGTGATGTCTACAGCAGTTTTGGTAGACATCTGGCATCCAGCCAGGGTCAACCCAACACAAAAATTATTTTCTCTCATTTGAATTACCTGGTAAATGTAATATCACGGACCAAAATTTGAGTGACTTTCTGTGTTTTGTAAATTACAAATTTTCAACAATACAGTAGTGATTTTAGAAGCTGGAGCTTATTAGTATTTAAAAATATATATGAAAGGTAAAAAAGAAAAAAAATAACATTGCCAAACAAGTGCCTAATGTTAATTTTATCCTCTGTTTAATGTTTGTTTTGTATTTTGAAAAGCAGTACAATTACAGGGATGTGCTTGGAGGGTGTGCAGGTGTTGAAATGGGGTCCTTTTTCAGAGTAAGAAGTAATTGGAAGCTTTCTTTTAAGAAGAAAGTAATGTAGGATACTGATTTAATGCAATTACTGATTAATAGTGAGTGGACAGGTTGAGGATTTGCCTCATTCAAAGGACAAATATGTGTTTACTTCAAAACTTTCTCAGTATATTTGAGATTAACAAGACACCTTCTCACTATTCAGAGGAAAGGCATGAGACTAGATGAACAAGATATTGGATCTCTTTCTTTGCAGATATGTTTTTCTATATCGTACTGGCATAGACAATGCACATCATCATATTACTTGAGGCCAACATATTCAGCAGTGCTTAGCTACACATTTAGTTTAAGAATATGCCATAAACTTACTCTGGTTCCAGAGACACCCTCAGAGAATTTCTTGGAGGACTGAAACCTGTCATATTTAAACACAGTACCACAGTGTATAGCCAAGCCAGTTACCTTAGTTGAGGCTGAAAGAGAACTTTACACCTCTTTTCCATTTCATTCCTATCCAGCTCTGTGGAGACTGGACAGGACCTGTGCTCTCCTGCCCATCTTACTTCACAGTAAAACACTACCATCAACAGCAAGAAACTTCCTCCCCAGCATTCTTTCTATGTTAGCTATTAGTTCACTTTAGACATAATTTGGTGAGCATTTAGATACTTAAATCTTTTAACATGCTACTTCACCGTGTAAGTTCTACTGACTGTTCAGAATTCCAAGGAGGATTTACATTTCCACTGGTCTGTAAATATGAAGCCACATTCATATTTAGGATACTAGAATTGCTCTTTGTCTAATGAGTTGCTCAGGCAACATTTCTGAAAATCCTGTCAAGACTGACTACTTAGACATTCTTTTGCCTAAGAATAGACCA
>NW_010311666.1:5179-13401 GCF_000700745.2 Antrostomus carolinensis
AAGAACCCTAAAACAGACACAACCTGTAGAAAAAATGGCTGTGTACATGTTAATGGAACCCTGCTCTCAGATAAATGGTGTGAACCACAGACTGGGTCTTTCTTAATCTCTTCTGTTGGAGCACTTCTATTTTACACAAATATTTATTGGAAAAAACAGTTAAGTTGACAGCTCACATCTTTCAGGTCAACTCACTAATAACAAGAGTATAGAATCAATCATTCTCCCTTCTTCTATCTCTCCTTAGTTTAATGGATATTTATTTGTGCAGCCAGAAAGAACTACGCTTAGATCAAGAAAATTGCACTGTTGGGTCATGGTCAACTTTTCATTCACCAGGGTGACTGCCATGTCTTTTTCTGACAAGCTGTTTTCCAGCTGAGTGGCCCCTAGCACATACTGGTGCATGAAGTTTTTGCTCTCCAGGTGCAGGACTTTGCACTTCCTCTTGTTAGAAGTCATGAGGTTCCTGTCTGTCCATTTCTTCAGCCTGTTGAAGTCCCTCTGGATGGCAGAGGAACCCTCAGACCAGCCACTTCTCTCATTTTTTTCTCATGATAAAACATGATGAGGGCATATTCTGCTCCATCATCTGCTGACCTTTTTGCAAATATACCAAAGGCAGTAGAGTCTTATGGTTTTAAATCAAGTGTCTGACTCCAGTAGAAACACCAGTATCCCCAGGCCCTTCCCTGGATAGAGCTCTCACTTGCCAAATCCAAGGCTGCAACAATGCAACACTGTCTCTCTCCTTTGCTTCCTAATGACAATATATGGCCTCTGAGAAGACTTCACTGAACTCTAGAAACTAATTTTTCATCCTGGAATCTTACATGGTCTCTTAGATATAACGGTGTCTCCATTACCACCCAGGTAGCACAGTTTGCTCCATTTCAGATGTCTCCTCCTTATTTCCACAATTTTTTACTTTTTTTTTTTTTTCTCATTAACAATTCCCAGTAGTCCTTTCAACTTAGCCTCTGCATTGCTTAATGCTTCCTACACGCTTGAGCACAACACACTAGGGAAGTAACATCTATAGGTGTTACGTACGTCAAAAAGACTTTATAGGTTCCTTGGGGAACATTAAGAGCTAGACACAATTAGAACAGTTTGAGTTTTAATTTTAGAACAGGCATTGGACAGACCTATACTTACAGTATTAATGATTATTTTAAAAAGCATTTTTACCTCTGTGGTTAGCAGTACGAAGCAGAGTAGCGAAGAACCCAAGGATATGCTCCCCTTCCCTCTAGTTTATGATATTGAGAACGATCTTGGTAGTTTAGTACAGGTCTGAGCTAGGGGAAATACATGACAATAGAAAACATGATGATGTTAAAATGCCTAAATAAATCACAACATATCATGTTGGATTTTAACTTTATCCCTACAAACAAAATTCTAATCTGCCCAAAATAATTGGAGATAATATGAAAATTTTTATAATATTGAAAAAAAAAACAAAACAAACAACAAGTTAATTTTGGGCACATGAGTGCAGAACAGGGAACTCTTATTCTGCATTAGATATGGTTTTAGCTGACTGTTTCTTTTGTTAAAATAGCCTGGTTCAGATTTCATACTCCCAAATTATACCACTCATGTCTTATGGTAAAAATGGTAACAATGGGAAGTAGTTTATGTTCTCTGTTTATATTGGAATAACAACTCAAAACCAAGCAAGTGTTTCAATTTCAAAAGCCTTGTTTTATGTTGTATACTTACTCAACTTTTGAAGTATTGAAACCTTGTTAGCCTGAGGTTTGTACTTATATTCAGAAAAGTTATCAGGTTCAGATCCTGAGACAAAGTACTGACTTACATTCCAGTCACACAATTGTTCTTTCTACCTTTTTACATTTATTTTTCTTCTTTCTATTATTTTGTCTACCTGCCCCTCAAAATGAAAAACAGAGTATAAAAACTTTACCCTGTCGTACACATGTTGAGAAAGACATATAACTGAAAAAAAAAAATTAAAACTGGACATGTCTGAGTAATAGTAATGCATTAAAAGGAGTTATTAGGATTTTCTTCCACTTTTTTGTTTTATTAATATTTGTATGTATTTATTTTTTATGTTTTCCTTTAATAGGAAAACCTAATGAAAACTATGTGTGGAAAATTCAGATACAAAGAACTGACAAGATTTACGTAAAATTTTAAAGTTAAATCCACAGCTTTTGTTAGAAGAACTTTTAAGATTCCAGATGTGTATTACTTTAAAATTGTAGCTACATTTGCATTTTAAAACAAAATATTTGAAAATAATTTGCTCCTTCAATGCTTGCCAAATGTAGGTTTTAGTTTTCTTTGCCAAGCTGAAGATTCCACAACATTTAAAACTGAAACTAAGTATTCTGACTCCCCAGATTGAACATCTTTCAGCCATTAAGAAAAGTACAAAAACAAAAGTCTGATGTGGGGATGAGTTATGGGTGTGCAGCAAAATCAAATTAGTCAGAACATCAAGGACAGAATGGCCTAGAAAGCAATGCCGCTCCCAGAAGTTACAATGAAAGCAGGAATTATGAATAATCCATATTTTTCTTCTGTCACAAGTGTCCATGGAACTTACTGAGGATATTTTTTGTCATTCTACTGTAATAACTAGTTCATACAGAAAGCATTGATACAATCAACATGGTATACAAACTAGAATTTCCGACTTCTCCCATTTATGGAAAATTACACCCAGAAACAACAGTAGTGTTGGAAAATTAATTCCTGAACTCAGGAAATGTCTGTATTAGTGATACCGAGCAACCTTCAATTCTTTCCTCACCTCATTTTTCTTCAGCTACACTAGGACAAATTCTTTATTTTCTAGATTGTGTCTTTTTCTTCAACAGCAGGATCTTATATTTTTACTCTCTTTTCATTTATCACATATTTCCTATTTTCTGGCAATATTACATAACATTGTCCCAGTAAAGGTCAGTAAAGACTACCAATGTTTTATATTTCACACTTCTGGACTCATACAAGAGGTCAAACCACTGGGGAGACCAGTTCCTGGTAAGGAGACTGAAAATTTCTATTTGTAGACGCATAATGAGAAAACCATTTTAGGAGACAGACACCCAAAACGACATGACAGGGCAGCCTTTCCGTCAACATAACAGGACTCCAGACTAACCACATTTATAAAAGTGCAAGAACAACCTACTCCTTGCATATCTTCAGAGACTATCACATCAGAGATACAGCTGCTGAGTTAACAGAAACATCTGGAGTACACTGACATGGTGCAACACAGTGCTTCTTTACAGAGACATGAATTCAGTAGTGGGAGAAGGACATCCACAATTGTGACATGCTCAGCTCAGGCCACACAACCTTAATGTCAGTAGTAGGGCTCTTTAACCTGGGTGGAGCACTGGGCTGACATAGCTGTACAGTTTTTTTGTATATGAAGGATGTGGCGGTAAGCTTCATAGGCTTTTGAACTAACTTTCCAAAGTCAATCCAGTGAACTTAACAGAGACTTCTCTGGGCCTTGAATTAATAGTAACAAACCTGTTATAGGCATCTTCACTATAGTAAGTTCTTCATACTCACTTAAACACAAAGTAAGGAATCAGAGAGCTACTTACATTGACAAGCCCAGTGAATGGACCTCTCAGTTACAGCTAATGCTACACCTTCCTGGTATAAAACATATTCATCTGGCAAGCAATAGTGGAATTACTCAATTTTTATCCATACTAGTTCAGCCTGTCTAAAGTTCAACCTCTTCATATTATTTCACTGTTTAGTGCCACCTTAATAAAATGTGTTCTGTCACCTGATTTGAGAAGGAAAACATCTCTATTTTTATTTAAATATGAATATATTTATTGCATAAAGTCAAGTTTTTTTCATGCAAATAGCGTGAATACTAATGTCCTCTGAATAGGCAGTTACTTCTACAATACTTCAGTCATGAGGCTTTGGTCATGAAAACAAAGCTGAAAGATGGGGAGTGAAATGATAATTTAATACAGGGGAGAAATGTTATTATTACATTTTTTTTCTCTTTTCCTTTTTTTTTTTTTTCCCCTTCTAATATGGACCATTTCCTGATGTGGTTCCAGCTACATAGCTTGTTTTCATATGTTTCAATTTATAAATCTGATTTAGAAATAGACTCTGTTGGTCTCCCCATTGTTGTGTTTTCATAAAGCTGTCATCCATCAGAACTGGCTCTTGGCAGCATTTATATTGCTATAAAGTAGAGATTGGCAAAGTCCATTCTTTAAATTAATTTTGTCACATGAACTTATAATTCTGATGTGAGTAACTCAGCCAAAGATATCTAATTTTGTCAATTGCTTTCACTGCTCTCATCAGAGTTTTACACAGATCAGTAAATTTGGCAGAGAGAGTAGCCCAACCATAATTGAAATATATTGCAATTCCTTCATTTAGTGGGATTCAAAATTAGTAACATCTGGCTATATCAAAGAAGTAAATGAGAAAGCTAAAACTTGAAAGAATCTTTTTTATTTTTACACAGGAGACTTAAAGAAGAGAATAGCATTTGAAAAGTTTAAGAATTAGGTTTAAACCTGCACATGCCAGATTCCTTTGCTTTACTTTTTCCACAGTAGAATAAGTGGTGATAAATCATATGACTATTTCACAAAAAAAAAAAACCCAGCACCTGTTAATCTTACTTCTCTAAATATGAGATAATTATGTAATACTTTTAACAGGACTTCACAACAAAAAATATCTGTCAATATATCTTCAAATTTTTCCATTCTTTGGCTTTATCTGTTTCTGCAGTCAAGTCGTATCTTTATGGCTATCCTGTTTAGTTAGCAGAATGGTCCTCTACTGCAGCATTTGGAGACTGAGGTATTTTATTTAGCTGATTATGGTTATTCTGTTTGGTTGATTAATTTGGTTTGCTTCTATCAGATGTTATAGGATTATCATTGTAATTACTGTTATTTGGTTTCTTTACTTTTTTTGTTTTTGCAAAGCCACCTCCAGCTCCCATCTAGAAGATTCATATTTGGTGAGATCAGACCTCAAGGGATATTTTACTAAAATACTTCATCATAAGCTTTTTCATAATTGATGCAAGCTCTATTAACTGGTAAAAAGTAAATACCTGAGGCTTGATATTTTAAAAAATAATAACTTTATGACAATTTTGTACATGCCAAGAAACCTACAAACAACTTAGTCTTGCAACTGGTATTTACTAAACTACCCTAGGTTAAGAGGAATTATATAGCTGTGCAAAGCTATGAGAACTTATATGCATCTAAGCTCATGGTAGTTCTTAGAGAACTCTATTTTTTTGTTCTGACAGCTGAAGGGCATTTCATGTGGGATAAGGTATTTTTATATTTATTGAAAGACAATTATATAAAAAACTTGTATATATGAGTGCAACCATAGTGATGGATTATACATTTGTATGTAGAACTAGAGAGCAAAGAAAGAAGCACACATGATGTCCACAGCTACTTCCTCCTTAATTCTTACCTCTAAATTCTACTGTTGGAACACCTCCAGTCTCTTCTAAACCCTGACTATGCCTGTGCACTTAATCTATATTCCTACTTATACTTTTCTAGGAAAGACAGCTGTGCTTTTCATGTGATTTGCAATTCAAATGCTGAAGAGGAATTAACAGGAGAGTTCAAAATGAGAGATAATGGGACAATTTAGCATGTAGCATGTGGTTAATTTTAGGTATATCCTGTATAGAAAATCATGTCCCATATAATGAATCACACATTATCTTCTCAACAAAGCAAGGTTTCTCAAGAGGAAAATTGACTGCAATACAAGCAAATATAAAGATAAAATATGGAAGACAGAACCTTTCAGAATAATAATCTGTTGACTTTTTTTTTTTTTTTTTAAGTACAGCTTAAAGAAAAGACAGAAGCCCAGATGAATGGGCAATTAACAATAAAAGGAGATGTCCACTCAGCTATAACCCAAATTTTAATTAATCCAAGATTTATGCCAGGCACCTAGCTTGTGATATGACCCCTAGAAATATCTACAGCTGTTGCTGAAATTGAGAACATTTTTAATATTTGCTAAGTCTCCACAGCTAAAATAAAAAGGAGATAAATCATAGTTATGGTTATAATCAGGGTGTCTTAGAACTGTGACCTGAGAAACTGGTCACTGCAAGCACACACACAAGTATGCAGGTTTCCATGGAACTGCAATAATACTAAGACTGGTGCTAGCTATAGTGCTTTATTTGGGGAGCCATAATTTCCAGATTATTAACCTAATCATTTAAAAAGAACTTTTCACAGTATTAATCCCATTTAAATTTAAGATGGAAACATCCAGAAGAGGAGAAGCTCTATTAGCTGCACAATGTGAAGCAAATTGGAACACGGAATGTAGCTGTTAAAATCAGAGAAAGTGGAACTTTCTTTAGACATTAGCCCATAAGAATCAAGCAAAACATCAGTTGAATTTGTGGTCTTCTTTGACAACATAACCAGCGTTAGACTGAAGTCAATGTCTGTATTTAATAAAGCGCCACAAAAATTAGTTGAAGATGCACAATATGAAAATTATTCTGAGATAGGAAGTATGGTAAAATATTTCATTATATATCAATAGGTCCAGATGCTCATATCCTATCAATCTTAGAGATCTAATTGCATTGAACTAGCAGGACTCCTATGGAATAAAACAGTCCATAACTGCATCTATATTATCCATACATATAAAAATAAATACAATAGTTGACATAAATAATATATTAAAAACATAAATGGAAGAAGTGTTAAGGCTATGTAATAGGCTTGAGTTTTGTGTTTACCGGTCTTTGAATAACTGATTTTGAATTTCAGTATTTTATAGGATTGTACTGGGTCTTGCTGGGATGGAGTTAATTTTCTTCATACCAGCCAAGATGATACTGTGTTTTAGACTAGTGATCAGAGCAGTGCTGGTAACAAGCCAATGTTCTAGTTGTTGCTGAACAGTGCTTGCACAGCCTCTCCAGTGCATAGGCTGCGAGGGTACACAGTTGAGACAGCTGACCTGAACTGACCAAAAGGCTATTCCATACCATATGACATTGCAATCAGTAATAAAAGCTCAGGGAAAGGAGGAGAAAGTCAGGATAATCAGTGTTTATGGCATTTGTCTTCCAAAGCAACCAATACACACGCTGAGGCCCTGCTTTCCTAGAAATGGCTAAACACCTGCTTGACAATTGGGCGTAGGGAATGAATTTCTTGTTTGCTTTTGCTCACACAAACAGTTTTGCTTTACTTTATCTCAACCCATGAGTTTCTCTCACTTTTGTCACTTTGATTTTCTCTCCCATTCCATTGTGAAGGAGTGGGTGACTGACTGCATGTGGCCTTTAGCTGCCAGACAGGGTACACCAACTCCAAAGATTTTGCCTGTTTGTGTAAACATGAAGCATGAATGTAGGGACCCATAAAAATAATTTAAATTGTCCTAACTCCACTATTTCCAAGTTGGATAGGAAAAGACATAACATACCACAGCACCATAAATTAGACTAGACATACACACACATAAGGTGCTGGGGCAAATCCATTTAAGCTTTTAGCACCTCTGAAATAGAAATTCATTCAAGTTTCCTTTTATGCATATAAGGATGCACACATATGAAATAACTAAAAGTGCATCATGTGACCATGTTCCTGAATGACAGTGAAAACATAATTAATTTTTTCCTTTGAACCTCATATTTTGTGCTTTGACAATGGTTTCCTATTTTTTAACTTAGTGAAACAAATTTTAATAGCACATTATCAGTTCATCTTACTCCTAATCTGCTGCTCTGATTTATTCAGGTTCAGCTTTCTTGAGTACATGTCCATCTCTCCAAGCACAAGATGCGTAATATGTGTAAAATAATTCTTCCTCTTAATATATATAGAGAGATGCACAGGTTGTTTTCTGTTCTAAAAGTTCCGGCAAGACTGAGATATGGACTGCAAAACTTAGGATCCATACAGACCCTAGTTAGCTAATTGTTAAAAAGAATAAATCGCATTTGCTTAACTTCCTTGGTTCAGATTTCAAATGTGTCTGTTCTACAAAGGAACAGAAATACTTGGTTCAGAAATTCAAGCAGTTTTGAACTATCATAGAATCATAGAATCATAGAATGGTTTGGGTTGGAAGGGACCTTAAAGATCATCCAGTCCCAACCCCCCTGCCATCAGCAGGGACACCTTCCACTAGACCAGGTTGCTCAAAGCCTC
>NW_010311666.1:14616-21840 GCF_000700745.2 Antrostomus carolinensis
CCCCTTTTTCCAGTCTGCAGGAACTTCACCAGACTGCCATGACTTCTTAAATATGATGGATAGTGGCTTTGCAAATTCATCTGCTAGTTCCCTCAGGACCCACAAATGCATCACATCAGGTCTGATGGACTTGTGCACCTTGAGATTCCTTAGGTGTTCCTGAACCTGGTCTTCTCCTACAGTGGGTGGTTTTTCATTCTCCTGGACCCTTTCTTTGCTTTCTAGGACTTGGGCAGTGTGACAAGAATTATATAGAAGTATATATTAATAAGTGCAATGGGAATATCACAATGTATTTCAATCACTATAATTAATGTTTAAAGGTTATTAATAACCTGGAAAAAAGAAACAAAACATGGGAGAAATGTGAAGTACAAAGTCAATTGTATAAAACAAGCCAAATATATTTTGAAGGACCGGTAATAATGAGTGTTGATGCTTGTCATTGTTAACATCTTTTTGTTGATCTGAGAGAGTAAATAAGAAGGCATCCTAGTGAAATCTGCATGATGAGACTAACCAGCGTTATAAATGAGATAGAGAGATCAATGAGATACAGCAATCCAACAAGAACAGAAATGTGAGTAGAAAATAAGAAGATAAGATTCAGTTTGAAAAGATGCTAGATGGTATGTTATGCAAAAAAACCCAAACCCCACCTAATCTTGAAAAAATCATAAAAACAGGAGACAGGAACAGAGAAATAAAGAGCAATAGTCAGTAAATATCTGAGGGTGAGAGCAGACAGAAATTTAGACGTGTTTTCACATAACTTTGTAGTGAAAGGGCCAACGGAGTTCTGGGATGCTCTGTAAAGGTGATGCAATAACAGATCTTGTCTATGCCACTCCTGTATGACCACTTTTAGGATATCGAGTTCAATTCTGGACAATTCAGTACTAGGAAGAGGACTCTCACCTCATAATTCATTCCACAGTTTACATTTGGATGCATCTTAAAAGGCATTCCTAAAGGTTGCTGTTATTCTCTGACCTCCCCTCAGTTGTGTTTTTATATTTTTTATGTTTGTATATATGATGTTTTTAATATAATCAGTGATAATAATTTGGGTGCTTAGTAACAGAGTAGCTGATTTACTTCAAACTGGTTGTCACCATTCTGTTCCTGTTCAGCCAGATCATTTGCATATGAAGCTGAATGTTTGACTGAGACTTGATAATTGTTTATCAACCTATTTGAATGCTATAATTGTTTCTGTCTTACAAGACCAAAGATACATGCAGAAAATATACAACAAACTGGAACAGATACATAACTACTAAAAAATGCATTGGCAATTACTGATCACTTCCCCCATTCTTTTCCATTATAATAGGTTCATGATGTCCTCAAACAGACATATGTACAATATGACCCCTTACACATGCAACTCATTAGAAAAAGCAATTTTTGAGTATTTAAAAGACCTGATTAAGAAGAAAACATTTGGCAGTGTCCTATAGGGAATGCCACCACTAGGAAGCTGAAAAACCCTGAGGTCACATGGTATTTGCTTCCTCTATCTCTGGGGTAGAAAAGCGACTCATTTATGATCTGTGTGCCATAGTGATTATTGATTTTCAATAACTCTTTTCCTTTGCCATTCCATCTGCCAATATTTTGTATTGAAGAGAATGTTCTAGTTGTATGATCCTTTGTACTCAAACCAATGCACCAGTGACACAAAGGAACTTTATGAGAAGAATGGAGATAGTATTCACAGCTTCATGAACTTTCCTACTGGTTCCAATTTTTATGGGTTTTTTGGTTTGTTTTTTTTTAACATAATCCAATATTCCTGCCTGAATTTCTTTAGTTTCATTAATATCTAGGTCTAGAGTGTTTATTGGTCTAGATTCAGTAACAAAAAGAGGCATAAAATGCAACAGTCTGAATATTAAGAGGTCAGTCAGAGCTGATAAACAAAAAGTTCAGTAAGTGAGGGTTTGAACTTCTGAGTTCATCGCACTAAAGGAAGAACTTACAGTTTCCAAAAGGTACCACAGTGTATTTCTATCTACTATTAGTCTTGCATGAATATAGTTGTGAAGTTATGGGGTTTTACATCTGAAAACGTCTATTTGTGATTTTGGATTCGTTCTATTTACTTTCTAATTTTGACAATAAGAGCAGCTGAAAAAAACCCAACCAGACAAAAAAAAAACAAAAAAAAAAAAACAAAAAAAAAAAACAAGCACATTTGAACTTTATTTGTGCAACTGAGTTGTGTTGCTATTTTGATTTTAAGACATAGCTTCTCATATTTCTACCAGAAACACCAAAAGGAAAGACCACCAAAAATTTAACTAATTTGAAAGCATGTAAAAATAATATCAAAGTATAATAATGCTTAAAATATGGAGAGCAAAAAAGAGTGAATATAACAGACTATTTTTAACTTAAAACATTTTTACAAAAAATAATTAAGGAAGTCATTCAGATTTTATAATAATAAAAAAATCAAACCCCTAACACTACAATATAAATATCAGTCCTATCTTTCTGTCATTCAATTCCAGCACACTTTTCTCATGGTAATTTATCCATGATATAGTTTATTTTGTTGATTTGGGGTTTTTTAAACAAATAAAAAAAGGAAACCTTCAAGCAGGTTTTTTTCTTATGCCAATATTTTTACTTAACTGTAAATGAACCTGATAGAAACACTTAACATCCTTTTTTGGGGAGGAAATATTGTTATAATTCTTCACTTTCTTTTTTTTTTTTGAGATTGAACACAATTATTCCTTGATTGAATTTCAGAATATCATTTCACATCATGTATAGCTTGCAGGGTTGAGTATTAATCTCAGAAGTTTTATAAGAAATCAATCTACATAGTGTCAAAAAGACACATCATTTGTCTGCAAGACCATGTTGCATTTTCAGGACCATTTAGATTCGAAATGTGATGAGCATTCAGAAATTCTATATGCACTTTCTATCCAAATTACTAATTAAATGCCTCTGTAAGAGACATAAAGTAAACACAGTATGGAAATGTTTCCACATGTTATCATGGGAAAATAAATAAGTAAATAAATAAATAAATAAATGTTTTTCAGATTCTTTGACCAAACAGAGAAATTTACTAGTGTTACATTCATCATTTACTTCTTTGTAGGACCAGGGTTATAGCAATTATATACTAATTCTAGACAAAAACTGCAATACACAAAATATTAGAGCAGTGTTATCACTTGTTACTTAAGTATTCTCACAGATACACATTCCTATTTGTTTGGAAAATTAAATCATTCCAGAGCTTCATAAAGCTCTGTCCAAACTTTCTGCATGGGAATTAGTGCCTTAACACCTATTTTCTGACAATGTAGACTCACAGAGAAGATTATATCTTCCTTTCATTCATAGTTCCCACTAATCATATTCTCCAATGCTTCTTATTCTAATTATAAAAATAAATTCAAGCACTAACACAGTGTGCTATAGGTCATTGTTCCTTGATGAGCTTTTCAGTAACATCTAATGTAAACACATCTACTACAGAAGAAATGTTAGGTTTTTTGATAGATGTTCTAAAAATAAAGGTTGATTTAGCATAGTTCTTTCAGAATTTTTGAATATACAAAAGTTGATGATTCCATAGTATTCCGGACACATTTATTATTTATTTTTTTTCCTAATTTAGCACTGTTTCCTCTCATTTTATAATGTATACAAATAGGTATAATGCAGATTTATTTTAATAATCACTATTTTTATTCTCTATACACTCAAAAGTATGTCTCTGTTTTTGGTCTTAAATATCTTTGAAATACGTCCTAAGGGCATTTTTGAAAAAAAAGTATCTCATCACTCTGAGATAACAGGACCACATTTTCTAAAATATATTCATTATAATTTTACCATCATAAAAATGATCCATTTTTTTATTATGATGGACATTGTAAAGTGTCTGTATACATAAACAAAATATTTTGTATTGAATGAATATTAACCATTTTCATGACTCGTCTCTCTTTTGCAAATGCTAGTTGTGCACATACACTTTGACACTCAATTATTATGCCTTTAGTTTAAATCAGTCTCCCTGCTCATGTTTACAAACATAGTCAATAATTCTGAATATTTAGGGTAAAATATTTTTTTCATTACTTACAACCACAGTACAGGACATCAGATCTTAGTCTCAATTCCTTTACAGATACTCTCTCAAAATCTGACCCCCAATTTCTAAAATCATACTTTGATTGATACAGTACCTACCCACCTACCTACTCACTTCTCTTTACTACCCAATAATGATATGCCATCACACATTATATACAACTATGTTATGCCCATACTCATATAGATTGTTAAGTTCCTTTTCTAATATTTTTTTCAGACTTGATATAAAGTTTTCATAAAAAATGAAAAAGAAGTTATTAGCTTCAACAGAAGCCCAGAGGAAACGCTAGCTTTTAAGTGTTATCTTAGCTGCATGTTAGCTGAGATGTTTCCAGCCTTCTACTTTTGAAAGAAAAAAAAGGCATTTGAGTTTCCACCTCTAGCCCATTGTTTATTTGGCAACTGCAGGAGCAAATATCAGCCCACAGTGGAACAAGTCAAAATGTATTTATTGCTAGGGTCCTACAAACTGAGTCATAATTGTAACTATGAACCTGTGGAGACCCTTGTTAGAGTTTAATGGACTGTCAAGCTCAGCACAGCTTTCAGAGTGAAAATGAAAGAGCTGTCTAGGAGTTTAATGAGCACAATTACATTTCTGCATGCCCTCAAAAATTCCTGAGAGCATCTGTAGCTGGTTTGACTTGTTGTGAGATTTATTTTTATTTTTCTTTCTTTAACTTTTTTCTTCTTTCTCTAATATATTTTTTTTATTTCTGAGGGCAAACTTGTTTTTATATGTCTTAAGTGGAGGGGTACTTGTTTAGGGGGAAAAGTGGGAAAAGTGGGAGGCTTTTTCTTGAGAACTGGATTTAAATCTAGCCTCAGTGTCTTCCTCTGGAGACCACTTTAATGCCACCTTTCAGTTCTCTATACCGCATATGGGGAAGAGAAAGACAATAACCAGCATAACCATACAAGTTTTAGAGTGGATATTGTCAGTGTGATCTTACAAAGAAAGATGGATTGCTGCTAGGAACTTGATTTGAACTAAAGTGACTGTACAATTCTTAATTAAATGTCTGGAAATAATATCCAACTTTTTCCTAGCCATTAACAAAGGCTTAACTTACCAGCTCACCAGACAAAGCTACAAACAGGTGCTTTTGATTATAAAATAATGAAAAAAAAATTAGGAAGAAGGGGAAAAAAGGATCTTCTTGACATCTATAGTAACTGATTCCTTGGAATGGCTACTATCTTTGTATCTCATTAACCAGTCCATTCAGAATCATTAGGGCTGGAGGGCTAATGAAGGCTTCTCTGAATCTCACAATACCTACTAAAGCAGTTGACAAATCCATGATGTTGGGTAACTTCCAATTAATTTTTTAATGTCAGCCTATCACAGTACAATCAGAAATACAACCACTACCTACAATTCCATGGATGAGAAGGCTTTAATTTATTGCCTCTCCAACTATTACTCATTTTGGGTGGGAAAAACAAATAAAAAAATCTGTTCCTCGGTGCTTCATTAGTCATATGTAATAGAGTAGGAGCAAGGATATATCAAGAGTAATCAAACATACAAAAAGTTTCTCATTACGAGATAGCTGTATGTGGGAGTTCACAAAGCATGGCAGAGCAGAAATATCAGCTTTAGGCAGGGAGAAATGCTTTTTAGTGTATCTTTTTCTCATTGCTTAATCTACCATTATTTCACATACTGAGTCCCTTGGTGGCTTTTCTCTTCTGGCTTGGCTGGACAAAGCTCCACTCCCCAGTGTGTCAACATACCATTACTACATACCATGCTAGTTCACTGCTTTCCATGCAGGATAAGGTATCTCACCAGACAACTACAACTACTAAAATACTTTACTGCATAAGTAAGGAGTTTATTTTCAAAGGAAACAACAAATTTTGGGGAAACCTGGATTAAAGTAATAATCCCTTTTATCTTGTTGCAATTATTAAGAAGTTTATTATTAATGGAAGGAAAAATTGTATTTTCCTCCAAATTTGTGGCCTTTTTTCCTAAAAAGGCCTCTTTTTACAGAGTAATTGCTTCCAGAGACACACCACCAAAAGGCATGTAACTCCTTACACTGATTAACAACAGAACTTGCTCATAATTTAATGTGTTTCTTTCATTTATTTAATACAGTTCTAGTATGGAATGATTTTATTCTGAGGGCCAAAACATCCATTCTTAAAAAATATTCTGATACAAGTAACTGTGTGTGGCTCTCTGACCTGCTGCTGTTGCTCCGTGTCGGTTGATTGTATGGAAAGTCCCTTGTTGGTGGCAGTGACAACTCCACTACTTCCTTCATTTTCAGATGAGAAGTAATTCTAGGACATTCCTTAAACAAAGGTATTAAATCTCTAGAACATATCAAAGTGGAAGACATCTTTAAATGTGACTATGTACTATTACAGTATCAAGGGCAAAAACTTACAGTTCAGGGGCAAAGCTGCTACACAAACACCATGAAACCACATACAAATTCATATGCAGCAGCATGCCAGTATGTGTCTCAGACCTAGGTTTGCAGCAGAAGAATGATCAGATATTGAGTATGAATTCCTACCAGCCTTTAAGACTTAGGTGGGAGAAATTACATACAAGCCTAGTGCATGTGGTTGCACTGCCCTTTAACAGCGGCCAGTGTGCAAACCATATGGGTATTATGGTTGACTACTCCTAATGCTTGCCTAATCCTATAGTTGCCTAATCCTAATCCTTGCCCCCAGTCCTCTACCCTATCCCCTAGGGGTGGGGTGGAAGTGGGTGAACAGATGTGTTGGCTGCTGGCCAAGGGTTAGCCCAGTGAAACCATCACACCACTAGAGACATTTCCCAGTTGTAGAGGTGCTGGTACCTATTTTCATGGCCACATGATCAGCTTCTGACTGAGAACCTCTCAGTCCATTGCTTAATAAATTCTTGACACATTTAATCAGAGTGAAAAGGCATGTTGTTGGTTTCAAAATCTTTTGGGTGTACTTCAAGTTAAAGAGACCTGGAAAATGAAATGGTATTTGTTTCTTTAATTCAGGTTACATCTAAGAAAAACTGAAAAAGTGCAGGCGGCTCTTTCCATAACAGTAACTAAAGTATCACAGAATCACAGAATGCTGGGGATT
>NW_010311667.1:0-17854 GCF_000700745.2 Antrostomus carolinensis
TTGCCCTTATTATATTTCATTAAGTTTTTAATCACAAAGACATGTTGCTTAGAGGAAAACCAGGATATCATGATCTCTGCTTGGCTTATTTCACAGTAATTCATTAATATGCCAATGACCTGTAAAAAAGTTGTTAATGAATAATTCACCATTACTGATTAAAAAAGCAATTTCTTGGTGCACTGTGCAGGAAACCAAGTCTACTTCTCAATATCATGTGTTTTCATGCCTTTCTCTCAAGATCTCAACAAGTACATTTTTAAGCACATATTTTTACCATTCCTTTCATATTTTGTAAACATTTGCAATGATACCACTTATGAACATCTTTGATGGTGCTTTTTAGTTTTGCTGCAAAATGCTTAAGAATTGGAAACCATGCTGTCTGATGAACTCAATTCACAACTTACATCTCCATGTGTTATTGTTAGTGCTTAGTAGCAAGTAGAATTATCCCCATCTAGTAAGTGTAACATGGCATCTGTTGAGTCCATTGCCCTCAAAGAGAAGCTAGCATGGGGAGACTCATAGCCAGAAAATTTGTAATTAAGAAAAGCAAAGCATTAATTCTCTCTTAAATCTATGCACAAGTTTTTTTGGAAATGAACAAGATGTGTGGAAAGACAGGTTTTCTCAATTACAGGGGTTAATATTCATGTGCAAATACAGACTCAGCTAAACCCCACACATATGTCGTAATGTCTACATTCGTCATTCTTTTTTTCAACAGGGTGTATAATATTCATCCAAAATACCCATAAAAGCTGACTGCAAAAATCACATTTTATAGCCTGCCCCGGGAATGTTTGCATTAAATTGCTTTAGACTGAGAAAGTTGCATTGTGATCAGGACCCAAGAGATATAAAAGGACCATAAAGTAAGGGTCATAGTATAAGTTTATAAGCTAGGCTTCTACTTAATTTAAATTATAGTGGCAGTGTAAGAAGTTGTGGTTTACCAATAGTGCTGTTATGCCTTGAGTTAAATGCTTTCTTTCCACTGGCAGCTTCAAGTACCTGCCTCTCGTGGAAGAGTTAAATGCCTTATGTGTATGTGTCCTGTAATTCATCATTTGAGAAAAATAAAACTTCATTATCAGACATAAGTGCTGCTGACATCTCGTCTGAAGAAGCTGTGCATGTATTTCAGTTGCAGCTCCATTTCAAGTTCCTCTTTATTCCTGGATCAGTGCCAGCGTTCAAATCTCTGCCTGAAGCTGGCACATGCTGCTTCTAAGTGGAGCAAGAGTTTAACATCTCTATTGAAAATTAAAGTGTACCTTGTGATTGGATCAGATTGGCTAAGTATAATTCTATGATTTATGATTTCTTTAGTTGGACATCACAAATCACAATTAGAAATACCATAAGGATAATCTTTTTTTAAGTTCTGAGATGTATCTGCTCAACTTTTCAAGCATAAGGATATCTTAACAAAAGAGGACAGACTATAACAGATAAACTAGGCTCTGTAATCTTTTGCCATATCTGTTTGGTGGTGTTTTTAAAAGATTAAAATGACAGAAAAAGCCTTGATCAAATCCAGTAAGCTCTAGAGTTTAACCCAGATGTCTAATACCACAGTACACTATCCTGGTAGGAATATCAAGGGAAAAAACATTTTATTTTACCCATTTGTATGTCAAACTCAAGTAGTTCTGATTTTACTGATGTTTACAGTATTTGTTTTCTTACGTTTTCTTTAGCTTTGAGTATTGATTTACACAGTATGTCAATCTACATTTCTCTGTCAGTGGATTAGACCTTTTCAAATCAAATATCTATCACACATACGTTGAAATTGACAGGGGATAATTTTGAACACATATGCTCTAATATGGTTGGAATTTTCTAATCAGGACTTTCTTGAGAGAATAGTTCTATTTTCTAATTTCATTATGTCATATCAGAAAATACGAAATTTCGAAGCCTGCATGAAAGGTTTTGAATCAAACAAAAATACATTTTCATAAGATGAGTCTTTTGTTTTTCCTTTTCATTGCCTTTTGCAAAAATCTTGAAGAATATTTGTGAATCAGAGAATTTAGTTACTGTTTATCCCTAGTTCCTATAGAAGTTAAAATAATTTTACAAACAATAAATCTTTCCGGCATGATCTGCCACCTTTTTCTGGCTAAGGACTCTTTTCTGTCCAAATGCACAAGCTAGGTGGCAGATTCAGCTAATTAAAATGCACAGAGGTGGTAAGCATGGCTGTTCATCTACACAAATTACAGCTCTGTAGAAGTTGTGAACATGAACCATATGGGGCAGGGGAACCAGGGCCAGAGGCCATGTCTCTGTATTATTGATTTAAAGGTGTTCCATAATTCAGTTACACCTTTTGGAGCAGGAAAAATTTCAGCTATCTTGGAATTAACTGTAGTTATGCTACTTATCATATACCACACATTGATATTTAATTCCAATCATTTTGGTGATTAGTCTTTCATGTGGATTAGATGTTCTTAAGTATTTTCTCCGAAGTTTTCATTAAAAAAAACCCAAACAACTTTATTAAAAGTCTTTACATTCAGGTGATATTTGTGTAATTGTCCTTTCCTCCACACTGCTTTTTTCTCTGTACAACTCTGCTGAATTTAGTGTGATAATCCTGATTTGTGTTACAGCTAAGCCTCTCCTAGCTTTTTCAGTTGTAATTCTCAGAAGTGGAAGGATCTGATGGACTGTGTCCAGCCTCCTTTTGCTGATAACATTGTTCCTTTCCTTCTTTTCCCACTTCCCCTCCTCCTCCTCAAAAAAAAAAAAAAAAGAGTTGCAGGGTAAGGTGACCCTGGCATAACAGGTGCTACAGATCTGAGAGTACTTTTACAAGGTGCTGCCCATTTACAAAAGTAAATCATAAGCATCAATAGGAGATGAAGAGTCTTACATTATAGCAACAGCTTGTCCTACACTAGTGTTAACATGTGGTTTCTGAAACGCCTACTGCAGCATTCCAGCATTCTCAGCATTGTACAGGCTTTGACACTGCACTACTGTACTTCCTAGAAAAAAAAGAGAGGTTATAGAAAATAAAGGGAATGTAACAGAGAAATGACCTGAGAAAAACTGAATGTACAGCTCACTCTGGTTCTCAAATGAACAAATTTTGTACTTGTTCTTCATCTGTGACAGATTTTCCTGCCTGTGAGATCACATTAGAGATAAACCTGGAATTGAAATTTCATGCCTAAATGCCTGGACACATTGAAAATAAGGGCCTTAAATTTGTCCCCAGTTGAAACAGGTACTTCATCAGGATCATTATCCTACCCTATTCTTTGCAGGTGCCTAATAAAATATTTCGAGCATTGTCCTCACTTGGCTACACAATAAACACACCATGATGTCACTACATCATGCTGAAAAAGAGGGTTGTCTGATTTTGTGTCATAATCTTCTGTTTGTAGTAAACAAGGACTGACTTCATCAACAGATCTGTCTTCTAGTCTATGGCCTTTTCCATAATTTTCCCCAGGGTCTTTGGACCATATTTGGAAGCCCAGAAAGGGCAAGAAGAATGTGCTTGTCCTTTGGACCCAGCTAACTGAATGCCTGCACAGAACAGGACTGTGCCACCTCCTCTAAGCCTAAGGCATATTTGAGAAGTTTGTAGGCTCCATCCATGAGACAGTGACTTCAAAGGCACTGAAGGGAGGCACCTACAAGAAGGAGAACCCTCCACTATAGGGAAGGCACCTACAAGAAGGAGAACCCTCCACTGATTTATGTGCTCACGTGAGCAGGGAAATGACTTTTAAACACAAAGGAAACATTTCAGGAGGTAAGTAACATAAACTTGTTTCTTAGCAAAGACCAAAGTTTTACTAATGTCCAAGGTAAAACACCTGTATAGAAGTAAGGTAAAAGCAAATATCTGATTCCCTAGGTAGTTCCCAGAGACCAGATTTTAGTGTCCTGTGGCCTTGAAGCAATCCAAGACATTTGGTTTCTCTCTTTGGTCATATGGAAATTGTGGAAATTGGGCACCTAGTAGAGAGCCAAGATAGACCTAATAAGGACTCTTGAGGCAAAAAAGTTAGAAGACGCAGATCAACCTGCCATAGCCCACCACAAAGGCTTATAAAGTGACACCAGTTTTTGCCTGAATCAGCACAAACCACACCACAGCAAGACGCAAAATATTACTGCTGGGTTAGACAGATTTCTACAGGATCCATTCTTCACTTCCCAAAGTTGTCTTACTACTCTCTGCCAAGGTCCCTATAAATTCCCATTAAATATGTAGCAAATAGGCTGGTTACTACATTCAAGCTGGCTTGCCAAGTGCAGAGTTCTGTCCTAGAACAATCCTTACCTCTTCAAAGTGTACTTCCGAGACATTCCCACAGATCAGGCTACTAATACCTGATGTGGGAAAGGTACTTTGTCTTTCTTCTCCATTCAGACATTACAATTTCAGGCTAGACACCTATGAGTAGGAAGGTATACAGATGAGACGGGATGAAGAGAGAAGGAGTGAGGGGAAGCTGCATGGAGCAGAGAAGGGTTTGCATTCACTTTAAGCCCCGTTTCTCTATTTGGGTGGAGTTTTCCGTATTAGTTGTGTGCAATACTGTTGTCTTTTCAAAACAGTTCAGCTGGCATGCTGACTGGTGAGAGGGGGAGAAAAAGGCAAGCTAAAACAGCTGTAGGGTACTGTGTATAAGCTAGGATATGTAGCTTCTACTACATACAAGCTGAGTGTGTAGCGGTGTTGGATAACCTAGAACAACTTGGCATCAGCTCTCTGGACAGGAGTGAGGTGTATCAGACAAGGAACTACTCAGCAAGGTACTTTGCAGCCTGCTTTATGACCTAATAAAGCTCAAAGTTGTACCAAAAAGCAACATGAAACAGTGCTCCCTTTGTTTGTGTCCCTATAATCAAAGGAAAATCCTTTCAACAGTGAGGTACAGTGAATAATACAGGAAACGAAACCCCTTTGGCTGCAAGGCATTCAGGCTGCACAGGATGCCTTCAGGGATCATTATATTCTTTGGAAATTGGGTATCTTTATGTATTTAGGAATTAGCTTTCCTGTTCATGACACTGTTGTGTTGGCAATTTTCCAGAAATGTATTTTTTCTTTTCTATTTTTTTTCTTTTTCTTAAGCTATCATCAGCATACAATGACATGGTCACCTTGGAAATGGAAAGACTGATTAAAAGCATTTCTGAAGTCAGAGTCATTTTCTTTTAGTATTTAAAAAAGTGGAATAAATTTGTTTCCTGGATGCATAAAAAATCAGATGAAAGCCAGTTTTCATAATATTCCTATACTGTAAATGCATATTCAAAGTATTCAGGTTACCACAGTAGCTTGACTCTGAAACTAACACAACAACCATCAGTCTTTAGGGAGAAAAGACATATTTTTATGTGCTGTGACATTTTAAACTTGTACAACATTGCAAATGTAGGTATTAGTTCTCACAGTTTGGTGTATTTTTAGAACTCTAAAAAATTTGGGTTCCGGAATTACCTTCTTTCAACATCTTGCCGTGTTATGGTCTCTTCTCTGTAAACGAAAAAGTTTAAAATATTTTTTTTTTCTCTGATTTCTTCTATCTGATATTTCTGTTGAATAGATAAAAACAAAATATAAGAGAGGAAAATACAAAAAATGTGCATGCACACATTAATAAATACAGTCAAAAAAACTCCAAAACAAAACGTTTGTTTTTCATCAGGGATTATGGTGATTAAAGTTTATTCCTGAATTTCTGCTAGCATTTCGAATTCAAACTATAGCTTTTTGTGACCTGCAATGCTAGCAAGCCTGCTGACCAAGCAAAACTGTGAATTAGTTTTCAATCCAGTGATGAGACTTTACGTTTACATTTAAATATGTTCTCTATGTGGTTGGATTTTCTAAATGAATTCAAGAAAGTTGCATAAATTTGTGTTGTGTGTGAACATCCAGGACACATTTCCTGCTCCATTAGAATTTCAGTAGCCTGTTAAAAAAGCTAACGAAATGCATTGTCCCCAGCATATTTCAAGAAAGCAACAGAAAAGAAAAAAATTTTAATTAAAAAAAAAATCTTAAAATTTTAGAGATTAATATATTTTTAATGTTTGAAGTCATTATTTATGGTAAACATTCTCAGATGGTTTACATTCACTTTAATAGCTAGTTAAAATAAGGTCTTCAACTGAGCCTTTATTAAGCATGTTTTTGTTTGCAGTAAGATTTCTTCTGATTTAATATTGCAACTGAAACTGCTCTATAACCTTCAGTGTCAGTGATTGAATATAATCTTGAAGACAGGCTTTCATATCTGTTTTAAAAGAAAGGAGAGATATCAGTGATAGTCTGGGGACTGGAGGGTGCAGATGAAAGAAGGAAGAGGCGAGGGACATGAGGGAAGATTTTATTTTCAGAATTTATTTTTAATGTCTTGTGCATGGTTAGTTTGATTTTTCCTCTTGTGTTCCAGACCACAGGTGTTTCCCATTAAGACAAGTGAACTGACTTTAACAGTATCCTGCAGAGCTGTGGGCATAGAACACCTTCTGTGAACTGCCAATAATTATTTGTCCTGGCTTTGTTTCTAGAGATTCTACTTAAATTGGTTCAAAAGCTGGTAATCTGTTTCATCCCTGAAGATTAACCCCCTTGAAGAAAAAAAAAACAAAAAAATAAAAAAAAAAGGGGGGGGGGGGGGAAAAAAAAAAAAAAAAAAAAAAAAAAAAAAAAAAGGGGTAGGAGGAACTATAACATGACCCAAACCAGAAAGATTTTTAAAGTGTGGTAAAAGGTGTTACATACTCAATATGTAACACCACTAATAATATAGCTATACCAAGTCCCTCAACAGCCTCTACTGCAGACAATGGAACTGGCGGTAAATCTAAACCTGATAGGATCTAAAACATTTATCATTTACAGTGCTTATATTATAAAACATGCTGACTGCAAAATTAGCTCCAAGCAGTTACTTAAACTATAATTAGAGTTAGAAACCTCATGCAGCCTGCCGTCTCCCAGGCAAGACCACATGGACATTTGTCCACTTATTTAATGGGTCTTTGGATCATACCTTTTATGAACTTCAAAAACCTATATATAGGTGAAAGTTCTTGCACTGCAGTTTTTGTATCCAGGTTATAAAATGAAAAGTCTTTCACATTTTTATCACTCTCATCACAATCTGAATTGCCTCAAATTTCCTCTGGAGGCTTCAGTTCAGCAAAACACTTGAATGCTTTGCAGTGTCAGAGCCTATGAGAAATGCTGCTTCATAGGAAATCCTCAGAACTTTCCAGGATAATTTTCAGAAGACCAAAGAGGACAAAAATTTATTGCCTTTATAAAATGCATATATATGTGTGTAAAGAGCTAAATCTTTTAATTTAACTGCAATTAATATTTGTCTATGACATCTCAAATCACCATATAATTAAACTTGGAATATGAAGCCACATTGTGAGCTAACCATTTAAAAATCCTGTTCACCATGTTCTCAGTTATACTTTCACTTTGAGTTTGTCATGATCTTGCACAGATTATGCATCTAACCAATACCCAACAATCATTCAGTCTTCTACTATAAAATAGGCTACTTGTGCATGGACATGCAAATTCCTTTGTCATCTGTATGATTTCCAATGAATAGATTAAAGAGGGAAATTCAGCCAAATCCTGGTCCCATTGACATTGAATTCAATAGGAAAATAGGTTGGAGAAAAATGCTATTAGCTGATATCTATTGATATGTAAAAACTAATTCAGTCCATCTCTGCTTTGATGTTTCTCCTAATAAATTTGAGTGCACTTTCCATAGGCAGATAAAAATAGAATGTATTTTATCTTAGAATAACTATTGTGCAGTCACTTAGTTCATATATTGCATACTTTTGAGACTTTTAAGAAACTCTACAATAGGATAACTTCAGAAGAGTACAGCACCACAGAAGCTACAAGTAGTATTGCCTTGTCAGTCTCCAGAGAACATTAAATGAGTGGTTGACAAGCACATTGCATTTTAAAAAGCAAAACTAGTAATGAGACATAATTTTGGGTTGAAAATGTAAAATTACATAAAAGGTGTGGTTGATTTTCTCTTTTCTCTTCTACAGTCAAAGAGACATAGGTTATGGATATGCTCCAGTCAGTTTTCAAGAGTAAGATAGCTTCAGCCACAGGCTCAGACATGCCAATAGTTCTCATAAGCCCAAGAACAAGATTCTATCCATGCTGTCAGCAGTGAAAACATTTAGATAAGATGCTGAGGTAATAGCTGGACAAAGAGTTAATCGTATCACATTGTGGCCACTCCCAACCATACAGACAGAGGCCAGGTGGGGCAGGTCATCTTGGAAAGCCTGAGCTATCTGTAATCACACTAATTAAGATATTGCAAATAATATTGCTGGTAGTAGAGCTAATACTATTGGCCACAGCAGTATCAAGCCTGTTATGAAGACTCAAACTCAGCTGAAACAGCTGTGTAAATGCCTAGATGGTTTGCCCAGAGTACTTGTGTCATCTTGAGACTAACGTCTTTAAAGGTACTCCAAATAGATGTACACAGTCCCCAGCCATCACTGTTGTTATGGTTTAATCATACCAATATATAGGACTGCTAAGATCCTCTTCTAAAAAGTGGTAGCAGTTCTTGAAGAACACACTGTGCAGTACCTCCTTTGCAGAAAAAGATTTTTCCACTAAGCATCAGACATCTTTTACAAGAACCTGAAACACAAATTAAAGAGGCTTATAAGGACTTGACTATATATTATGTCCAATTATTAAATGCTTTTTCTGTCAGGTTAAGTGCACTTTCATTGAATGATTGCATACATTCCAGCCCATGCATCCATAAATTCGTCATATCTGAGGTAGATTACAGTTAACAGATTTTTAAATGGTACAGCAAAGACAGCTAGTACCACTATAAGGTAACAAGAATAAATTATGTCACACCACAAACATACTGATAGGAGCTCCTGCAGCAAATAGTCCCTTTGTGTAGCACTAATTTCCTTTTGAGTCACATCAACTTCCACTTCATTTCATGGTGAATATTAGAATTCTAAGAGGAAAGGGACAAGCCCCTGATGGAGTCAGCTGTCTTTCTAAATACAGTACAATTGTGTTTTATTAAATCATAATAATAATACAAAAGGAAGGGGAGAATAAAGGAAAATAAACAAAGCAACAACAAGGGTTTTAGAGTGAGTCTACACTGCCATTTTAGTTTGACTTCTCAGAGAGCTTAGGAAGCACGTCTCCCTCAGCCCCTGTGCTTTGGTTCACTTCACAGAGTGGTCTCATGATGCGCAAATTGGATCCCTTTCAGGGGAAACTCAACTGGAAGAGACAATGCAAGACTGCGGTGAATGTGATCCATATGCTTGTTCAGTGCATAGGATCAGACTAGACCAAGTCCAAAACAGTTTTCCTGAAACACATTCAGGAGTTTTGTTCTCTAACCCACTCCTGCTGGGCTGCACTGCCTGCTACTACTCACAGTGTGTTACTAACCTCTTTGACTCCTCCAGTGAAGTAGAAGACAGTCAATTACTCCGTAAGTTTAATATTTTCCTTTTCATGGGTACTAGTCCATTCAGCCCATGAAAAAATGTTTCTGAAGCTAAAGAAGAAAAACTAAGATACACCAATGGGTTAATAAGCAGAAAGCCAGAGGATACCTACAGAAAGCTGGGTCTTCTGCTGCTGCAAATCATCTTCCCTGGGTTGACTTTGGTGGAGTTACACTGATTTACATTATCTGAGGATATAATGCAGCATATTCCAGCAATTCAGATGCTGATTTTATCTAGAAGTATGCCTATTATAAACAGATGTTGAAACCCTGAGGGTACTTCTGGTAACATTATTGTTTCTTTGAGAAAAGCATGCTGGGGTCACTATAATTTGCACATACATACATTTACATTATTGGAATTTAAGATAGCTCATCTGGAGCTGAACGTCTTTTCATATCTTTACAAGTGTCAATCACAAGTAACAAACTTCCAAGTAGTATCTAGCAGTTTGTAATGACTAATAAACACAAAAGTAATAAAGAATGAAACACAAGGAAATTAAATTGTAATAGTTTTTACTACTATGCACACTATTTTTATTACAGCAGCAACATCCCCAACCATTTGCCATCACCTTTTGCTTCTGCTTTTGTATTCACTGACAACCAATTTAACATGTTTTTAAGTAATATATCTGCAGAGGATTATGTAGGGACTAAAGTACTAGAGCTTTAACTCCGCAGTCAAAATACACTGAAGTAATTGAAATTTATTTTAGCTTCTTTGGGCTTTGAATGACTTACAATATTTTACGACATTTAAACCACAGCTGAAGAGCTTTAAAACTGATGAGGAGATCTCATCTTGCTATTACAAATATGCTGATATAACATATTTTAAGTAGACTTAAGTACCAATAAAAACTATAATATAAATGCAGTTGTATTGTGTGAAAGATTACACCAATATAGTTATTTCTCTTCTCATGTATGTCAAGTTCATATTAAATATGTTTTTGCTGACTTGATAATACCTGCAGTGGTGGTGGACCATGTTGGGGACCTCTACCTCCCTGCTCCTTACTGCAATCCAGTCTGGGGATTTGGCTATGGCAGAGTCCCTGCCTCTGGTTCCTGTGTACCACCACACTACAACACAGAGACACCTGGAAATATAGAAAACATGCTTAAGACTTTTTTTTTTTTTTTTAAGATGATGGTTAAATAGTGTTACAAGGAGATTAATACCTCATTTGTGTGCATAAGTCAAGGAGTGTATTTGAAGGATTTTTGGAGAATCAGTTACTGTGGTAAAAGAGCTATTTAACATAACTTTGTCACTATTCTGTTATCAAAAGATGAGGAGTGTGATGAAATAACTCACAATATGATTTAACCCCTGAGTAAGAAATCTGATATAAAATGAACAGAATAACTACTACAACTTTGTTAGCATGTAAACTTTCTGTCACTTAAGTGACTGATTTCCCAGGGCTTTCTACTCTTAAAAGTTGGTAGAGACATTATAGTTTTATTAATTTAACTATCCATCAGCAGTTGGCAAATTTCAAAGTGACACTTATTTTGGCTCCTATTGATCACATTCTTTTCACAGCTGTTACTTAAATTTCCTTTACAGATTTTATTAAATTTATATGAGCATTGAATCTGTGTCAAATGTGACCTGGGAATGACCCTAAACATAATGAAAATCAAAACCATTTCCCTGTTTTCATTACTAAGTTTTAACCAGTTACTTCAAAATGAGCTCCCTCCCAATGTTGGGTTTTTTCAGTTTTAAAAAAAAATGTTTTTGTGTCATAATTGATTAAATGGACACTGAAAATTAAAAGGGCACAAAGTGCCAGTAGTAAACAGAAAGGAGGCAGCATATTATTTTTGTTCCCAGTAGTATTTTTCAAGTACTTTTTTATTGATTATATATCTTAAAGGGCAAATTCTTACTTTTTGCGTATGAAGCTTATTACATAAACTGATTATCTGGTTTGTATATTTTAAATAAGATAGCAGTGAGGAGAGAGCAAGGAAAGAACAGGGGAGAAGGAAAGGAATATTTGCAGATATATGCATGTTTCCAGAGTCAACCATGTGAAGGAGTGTTTTTTATAGTTCAGCTGGGACAACACTGGTCTGTACACTTCCTCTAGTGTTTGGGGAGTTTTTTTGATTGTTTTTTTGGTTTGGTTTGGGTTTTTTTAACTTCAAGGTTTACTTTCTCAAACAAAATATTTATCAATGGAGTCCCACTTGTCTGGTTTGAAAAAGAAATGTTCTAAGAGCTCAGTTATCAGAGAACAGTGTAACGAGTTCAGAAAACATATGCTTGAAATTTACTTTAGGTTTGCAAATTTTACAGAGATTTTTAACTACTGGGAATAATGCAATTAATTTACCCTCTGAATTAAAAGTAGAAAGAAGTTGCAAATTTAAACTATACAATCTGATAAAAAATCGTGTTTGTACAGGAGCCTGACAGGTATGTCTTGGATCCATGAATACAGTCATGGATATCCAAACAACGTATCAACATTTAGAGTTTTTAATCTATACACAAAATACGGGGTTTTTAAAGTTATCCACTAGTCTAGTTTTCTGCTTGGATGAGGTTCTCAGTAATGTTTCCATATGATTGAGCAAGACAACCAAACCTGTTTTCTTCCCTGAGCTAGTACAGCACCTCAGGCTCATGCTCAAACCATCTACTCAACCTGGCTGATACTAAAGCAAGGCCGGGTCTCAACTACCCTACTTTCTCTAGGCAGAATTCATGCAGGCATGCCAGAGATCGTTTTAAACCAGCTGGGTACACAGTGGTCAATTACCATCATTCCAGAACTCAGACTACACCACAGCCTCTTCTCCCAAGCCCTCTAAGAGCTGAAAACACCCTCACACCGTTAGCCTGTGCTAAAGTCAGCTGAAGTATTCTGTTGGCAGTTCCCAAGGTAACTAATCTAAAACGTCTTCAGATATAACACGCAAACAGCAGCTTCTGCCATGGCTGCATGATGCAAACATTCAAGAAAAAATCATCTAGCTTAAGCATGTGCATATAATATCTGCAATTAATTCAGATGTAAAGATCTTATTGTGTATCCTTAGCTCAATAAACAGCAATGATATGAAGTTTGCCTTCTTTAGAGTAGGAGGAAGCTCCTAGAAGGACAGTAATTAAAAACAATTGAAAGGCAACCCCCAACAGTAGTTACAATGACTGTTCTATCAACTGTTGCATGTTCCTAAGACTGGAGAAAATTTTTACATCCAGAGGTTGGGCATTATCTTCTAATGGTTTTCAATCTATTTTATACCTTTCACCAGCTGAAAAGAGAAAACCTAGAAAAGTCAAATGGAAGAAGAAAATAAAATGACCATGTGAGAACAACTAATCTGAGGATAAAATGGAGTATTCACAATGCAGGGTCAGCTATCTATGTTTGGGAACAGACCTTAGGCATATGCTAGTAAAAATTTGTTTGCAAATTACGGTCTTTAAAAAAACAGAGTAGATTAAATGTACAAGTGATAATTTCTAGTGTGACTCTCTGTGGAGGATAAAAAAAAAAAAAGGCAGAATTTTGCACAACTAGTAGGTGTTGTATTTGCCCATGGGGACACCAACAGTTGAGAGAGAATTACAGTATTCTAACTTGAAACAAAATTCAACTGAGCTGTTTGCTGCTCTTGGCATTTTAGATTCATTGGAAATGTTTCATACCACATCACCAATAATGACAGCAATAGAAAACAAGTTCATATTGTAAGCCTTACTAATGACTTTGTTGTTGAAAAATAAGGGAAAACTGATTTTTATAAACTGGCACAGGAAAAGCTGGACAGAGCAAAATAAAAATGAAAGACCAACAAATGAATACATTAATTTCTAAAATGCTAAGAGCTTACAGCTATGCATAAATACTATTTTCATTTATGTTAAGCCAATTAGATATTCAGAAAATATCTGAATAGTATAGAAAGAGCTTCTACAGTCAAATGCCAATGTTCCCCCAATCATCCTTGCAAGGATATCTGTCCCTTTAAGGCTTTCACTGAAATGAAATACCCCTGAAGCCTTCTGACAAACATTTTGCCCATCAGCTGGATATGTGTTAATCAGCCTTACCATAAGCAGGGCTTCAGTCTCTCACACAGCCTCTTTCCTCTAATGTTTGTTAGCTAACCTGTTGTTTAATTAAGGACTTGTCTTAGTTATAAGCTCAGACACTGACTTCTCATTAATCATTAGCTAACGTAATACAAATCTCTAATCATTCCGTCTTGATTCTTCGTCATCAAAGGACTTCGCTCTGTTATGATAATGAGTTTTTAAATAACTTGGAGCTCTAACACCAAGGATAAGCTACAGACCACCCGAATGGTCCCAGAACTGTCAGGTGATAGGAGCATTGAGTCCCATCAGTGATTAAATTACCGTTAACATTTTTATTCATATTTGTACTTTTGTCCATTCAGAATAGTGCAATTTTTTCAATGTGGCTACAAACATTTTCAGCCAGTTATACACTTCCCATCCTGGGCTGCAATCATTTATAATGTGGTCAGGATTTCAGCTCAGTTATTTTCCTTCTGATTCTCTTGAGGTGTTTGCATTTTCCAGAAAAGAGCTATTTTTTTATAAGTGGTTAGAAGAATCATTGCTTCTAAGGGTTATCCTATCTTTTTGACATAGCACAAAAATGCTCTACATCCTTTTATATGTAGACTTGTAAATCACAGAAATTTTAAATATTCCTTCATAATATTTCTGACATTTTGATTTCACTAACTTACTTGTTTAAAACCTTAAAGAGAATTCAGAATACAAGGCATTTATTGATGGTAGCATGAAAATAAAACATAATCAGAGAAATGGGAGCAAGATACAGAGTTGTCTAGTATAGCAAAAATCAAACATGCATAGTAAAACTTAAACACTGGTGCTATCCATAAACTATCAAACCAAGTTCCAAGGCAAGTGTCAATATCACAGGAGATGTTACAGAATACAGACCAAAAAGAGATTGCACTACAGGATGATAAAAAACATATCATTTGGATGAGCTAATACTATTATTTATGGCCCGGAATTGCTATGGTTCTGCAACCCTGGTTGGTCACTGAGAGGTCTTTCTTGATGCTAAGATGTGATCAGTCAGATCAACATTTATCTAACCTTTATGCTACTTTTATTTCTATTTTTTCCTTAAATAAAGGAGGTATTTTGAAATATTGTATGTGTCTGTATTAGACAATGTGAAATTATTTTATTTTGTTGATTTAATTCATAGAAAAATGATTAGATACTGAGGAGAGGCCTCCTAAAGCCATAGAACAATATCAGCTGAAGTCTATACATGTGGTGTTAGCAAATGATACTTTTTCATGTTATCTTGTGAAACAGTACCGATAAAGAATTAATATTACATGTTTCTTAGTACTACAGATTTGTAATGTCAGAATTGAAGGTTGGTCCCTCTTTGCATTATAAAAGTAATAATTTAGGAAGTTATAATAGTTGTGCTTTAATTTGTTTTGAACTGCAATTTTGCAATCAACGTCTCCAAGATGTTGCAATCTTCGGGAGTTTCATAACTCTTCAGACTACTTTCCTCAAGTTATGGAGTGGTTAGGACACAAGGCTGATCATCTGAAAGCATTGTTTTGAAGACCTTCAGTAATATAGTTACACAAAATGTATGCAATCATGGGAACAGCTGGTTCTGTTTCCAATTTATTAAAAAAAATTAAAAATCTAAAGGGAGTCGAATACTGTCTCTCTAAATGACAGATCTGCCTATATCAAGTACATAGGCTTTTCAGTACATGTTAATCTAACAGATGAATGGTAACAGTGCATCATACAGACTCATGATTGTATTCACTGAACAGAAGTATTAGTCTACAACCATTTGAATTAGAGTAAAGCTGGAAATATCAACCACAGAATCTCATAATCACATCAAAGATAAGTAACTGAACAAATCCCTTTTTTGCCTAAGCCATGAGGTAAGTGTAGGATCTCGTTCTGCAAGCTATGCCTACAGGATTGCCATGGGCAGGGTTAGCAGCATGGGCACAGGAGGAACTGCCAAGAGAAGGATGTTTCAGTAGAACAGCCGGGACTCAAAGGCCACAGCTGTTTTTCTGCACTGCAGAATTCAACCATATGCTATTGAAATGAAGGTAATGTAGTACACAGCCTAACAACTAACTCAGACTCAACACTGCTTTAGTGATGGTAAAGGAAAGTTTGACCTACACACAAATGTAATGCTCACATGACATGAAAAGCTTCAGGCACCTTTAAAAAGTTATAAACAAAATATAATTTTTTAAGCCTTCAGACAGTTCAGTAGACAGAGGCACAATAACTACCTTTACAATAAATTCATAGATGTGTTTGATTTCCTTTACTGGACAAGATACCCCATTCCCATGTGATCACAAGAGATGCATGTACATTTAATAAATGGCTTTGTTCATTCCTATGGCTATTGACATCTATTCTTCCTGTTATAAAATCAGAATAGAAATGGGAAAAGGGGCCTGCGCTGAAATATTAGGTGCACTTTTTCATGGGATGTTTTGTTGGCTTCAGTTTTATCTCCATATACCCTGATGTTTGGGAAACTTGGTTCATATTATTGCAAAGAGTATTTGTTCCCCTTCAGTGGGGTTCAGATAGAGGTTGTGTATTCTCTTAAGTACAATAAATGTCATGATGCTTTTGGGTGGTTTTCCACTGTATGTGGTCCTGTATACCTCTTGCCAAGATTTGACTGTACAGTCAAGATTTTTGGACAGGGTTACTGGGAGGAGACTGGCTGGATCACTCTCTTCTGCCGTGTGCTTTAGGAAATCAGGTCTAACTTGTTCAGTTCGGGCAGAAGAAGGGTAATCTCTTTACTATATTTGTAACGAGAAAACATAGTCTCAGATTACTGAGCATGACAGATTTTACATTGCGCTGTTGTAGTTCCTTTACCTATCTCAAATACTTCAGATAAAAGACTGCATGTCATGTTTCAAGACTAACTTATTCCATTATTAGCAAGAAGATTGTCTTTAAAATGTAGAATGTATATACTATTTGTAACTTCTAATGAGTTCTGAAAATTAATTAAATTGTCTCTCTATATACATTACAGAAATGTGTAGAGTTTTTATAAAAACTAATAATTTTGAAGTAAACTAATTGATTTTGGAGTATAACAATACTTTCCTCTTTACTCATGTATGAAAAGTAGCTGTTCTTCTTAACAATGTGTACTTGTATGGATGGGCTGACTTCATATTCCCATCATAGTTCTGATTTATCTTCACTTCAAAATTTAGTCTTTAGTAAAATGATATGGTTATGTGCTACTGATCATATACAGTGTAATTATGTCTAAATTCCCACTCTTGAATTTTAATGAAAAAGCATTCTTAATCTGTTCTATTTAGTGCTAAAATATTTCCCTAATGATTGCAGTATATGTAGACTATATTGGAGACAAACATGTATCCAATTGTTTAACTATGAATGATGTAAATAGATTGGTAGCATTTACAAAATGTAATGCAGGAAATTTGTTTACTCCAGACTAAACAGAAACAAGGAGATCCAGCTTACTCCCATATACATACAAGCATGCACAGATGTAGAATAACCTGAGAGAGTGCACACTAAAAAAGGGGCTTTTTTTTCTTGATATATTTTATGTTCTATTAGGCTTGAGCTATAAAACTATGTATTAATGGTTCCTACCTCATGAAAGCGTATAAAAGAAGTTCAATATACATTCACCAAAAAATACACAGAACATAGAAACATACATTCAAAATATGAAAACATGATCGGAATGTAATGTAATAATGTGAAAACGTCTGAAAATAATTATAACACTAGCAAGCAAGGAAATATATCATTCTTGCCTCAGCATATCTAGTGTGGAATTTTTGGTTAGTATTTGAAGACCCACAGACACATCTGTGTGCAACATTCAATACAGAATCTACTGCTGAAATGTTCAGGAAAACTTTTGTATAGGCACATGTTTATATCTGTCTGACAAATATCTGAACTTTACTGCAGTATGACCACCTTAAATTATGCTGTAAATATTTAATTAAGTTTTTAGTGATGGTATACATCTCTAAAATGCTGTTTACAAGTCTTTGGAAAAAGTCCCTCCATTCAGAAAGGCCAAATAACAGGAAATTCCACAAATGTGATGGTTTAGTTTAGCTAAGTGCTGGTGTCCCGTTTTATCACACTGCCCTTTACTTTCTCCACATTCATTTGCCCTTCAGCATCCAACCCCCCAGCTCTGCTTTGGACCATTGTTTCG